>NC_068450.1:32940934-33178434 GCF_023373465.1 Oncorhynchus keta
TTTTTGTATTTCATTAGTGTTCAGTGCGTTTCTTATTAAAATCGTCATGAACACTTACCACGCCGCATCTTGGTCCGATCCTTACTCCTCTTCAGACGAAAACTGCCGTTACAGTTTCTTCTTTTCTGTTGTTGAGTTTAGTCAGCCAGGCTTATTAGCCACTCATTTAGCCTCATCTCTTTCAACCATACAGTTGTTCAATTCCTCAATAATCCATGGAGCCTTAACAGTTCTAACAGTCAGTTTCTTAACAGGTGCATGTTTATCAATAATTGGAAGAAGTAATTTCATAAATTCATCAAGTGCAGCATCTGGATGCTCCTTATTAATCACATCAGACCCACACGTTTTTTTAACATCATCCACATAAGTCACAGCTAAATATTTTGTATGATCACTTCTACACTATTTTAGGCCCAGCTTTTGGAACTTTGGCTTTCCTGGACATAGCCACAATATTGTGATCACTGCATCCAATAGGTACGGATGCAGCTTTAGAACAAAGTTCTACAGTATTAGTAAAAATGTGATCCGATACATGTGGACGATCTTGTTCCTATAGTGTTTGTAAACATCCTGGTAGGTTGATTAATAACCTGGTTACAGTGAGAAGCTTTCTCTTGAACGAGCAGCTTGATGAAACCCAGTCAATATTAAGGTCCCCAAGAAAGTACACCTCTCTGTTTACATACCTACTACGTAAGTTGTTTTTTGGGGTATCTGCACTTTACTATTTATAATTTTTTACAACTTTTACTCTTACTTCACTACAGTCCTAATGAAAATAATGTACTTTTTACTCCATACATTTTTGACACCCAAAGGTACCTGTTACATTTTGAATGCTTAGCAGGACAGGAAAATTGTCAAATTCACGCATTTATCAAGAAAACATCCCTGGTCATCCCTACTGCTTCTGATCTGGCGGACTCACTAAACACACATATTTCATTTGAAAATTATGTCTGGGTGTTGGAATGTGCCCCTGGCTATCCATATATTTTAAAAACAAGAAACTGGTGCCTTCTGGTTTGCTTAATATAAGGAATTTGAAATGATTTATACTTTTACTTTTGATACAAAGTATATTTTAGCAATTACATTTACTTTTGATACTAAAGTATATTTAAAACCAAATACATTGACTTTTACTCAAGTAGTATTTTACTGGGTGACTTTTACTTTTACTTGAGTCATTTTCTATTAAGGTGTCTTTACTTTTACTAAAGTATGACAATTGGGTACTTTTTCCACAACTGTGCATAAATTGTAGCTGTATATCACCTAGTCAAAACTGAAAAATAGCTCAAATTTGAACACCACTATAACCTGAATGTTTTGGCATTCAGGTTCAAAAAGTATATTTCTGGCCACTTTCGACTATGGGCAAACATGTATGGAAGGTTTCATTCAAAACAAAGGGGTGAAGTAAGAAAGGGATTTAAGCAATATGGTACGACCATATTCCTAAATAACAATTTAGTGACCATATGAGATAAAATTATAATAATAGTGACTGGTTTACTTGACTGGTCGTTTACTGAAAATGTAACTGTATATGGTATTTTCTTATACAGTCCATAGGCCGTTGTTGATTGGCATAGGCAGTTTTCTATTTTCTTTCATAGCTTTTTTTGAGTAAAAGCTGAACAAATATAACATTGATATTATGGATAGTATTACTCAATTGTTTTCTTTTCATATTCAAAAATAAGGGTTCTCTTTTGTTTTCGTAACTGGTCGCCAAACAACCTATGGGAACTTCTGATGACTGTAAACATCTTTGATATTAAGCATCTCAATCAGGTCACAAGAAGGGGAAGGAGTTCCCATAGGTCGTTCGGCAACTCGTCACTCTACTCAGAGAAACAAGGTTACATCCGTAACCCAAACGTTTTGTTGAACTTTATCATTTGACTACAACCATAGCTGAAGACAAAGACAGAAAGGCGGTGTATGTGATGGGACTGGACTTGTGTTTCAGATGTTATTCACACTTCAGAGCCAATGTGTTATTTCCTGTTTTGGGGGATTTCCCACATAAACCAAAAGTGAAACCAACGTTCTAAGGGATGTCTGTGGGCTCCAGTGAAAATGATTTCTTTCAGATTAACAAATTGTGATCCCACTGCCTTCACTCTGCCTTCACTTTTTGGCTGTCCCCATAGGAAAACACTTTTAAGAGCCCTTTTGGTTCCTGGTAGAACCTAAAAGGATTCTCCTAAGGGGACAGTGGAAGAACCCTTTTTTGAACCCTTTTTACTAAGAGTGTATTCAACCTTCACTATCAAATGTTTTGGCAGGAGTTGTAATGGCGGGACAAAGATTTCAAGGTGCACTGGGGGTCATGCTCCTTGTGTGTCTCCTTGGACTAACAAAAGAGTTTGGTAAGAAGTGCTGTTTTCACAATACAATGCAAGTTTAAAAGTGGGTTTAATTTAGTGTAGTTGTTTTGTATTCCACATTTTAAAAACGGTGTAAAATATTAACAATAATTAACTTATTTCCGTAGAACTTGAGGACAAAGACTGGGACGAGTTGAGGTCTGATGTGGCTGCGCTGCACAGATTGAAAGGATTACCTGATCAAATGACACGTAGGACCACAGGAGCAGACACCAGGTGGGTTTAATTCAGCCTTGATATCTCTGTCAAACCTCTCTTAGCCATTGTTGATTGAGATGTTCAATATTGTTTATCTCTGTTTAGAGAGATAACAATGCACGGGACCAGGACAAAGAGATTCAGCAATTACAGGTAACATATCCACTCAGAGAAGTGACAAAATGTATTATTGCCCAGTACAGACGATTGAAAGAGGAATCACATAACAGCAAATGATTTAGGTATTACCGATCTATTGTATTTCCTCAGGGCATATGTGGAGAAAAAGCCCATGGCTTTATTTGATGGTCTTAGGGGATGTGACAATTTTACAACATGCGTCATTCAAATGGACCAGGTAAGAAAGTGTCTGTTAAGCTGCATGTATGAACAGTTATTTATGAGCTATAATTGTAATTCTAGTTCAGACATGTACAGTTACAGTAGCATATCTTTGTTCACATTTATTCCAGTCATTTAATTTAAATGTGCAAACTGGGATTGGTAGGTTATATCCATTTTTGGACTTTCAAATGAATAATATATAGGCTAGTCAATATAGCATTACCCCACCGCAAATCATAGCAGCACCAATATAGCAGCACCCCACCAGTAAATCATTAGATCTGATTTTTGCATTTCCATCTTTGATTACTGTAACCATAGAAAAAATATGTAATAATATATGCAGCAATGAACGGGGTTCACAGGGTGAAAGAAAGGACTCAAGATCAGAATTCTATCATGCAGGAACTATCTTCCTTTCGGTGCAATCATGAGTGTAAATACAAAATCTGTATATTTTACCGTGGAATCAGCGTCAGGTCTTGAGTCAGCAGTTTACAACGCAAAATCTAAGATTTTTTATAACTAACCCAAGATAGACCAGAGCCTGTCGTTTCATAGTGGGCAGAACAAACAAGGACGTGGGCAGAGCCAAGCACAAGCTAGTGAGATCCTATTGGCTTATTCTAGAATTTATTTGCATATTTCCATTAGGGAACACCTACTCTGTGAAGTGCATGTGTGCAATAGCTCAATTCGCCCTTACCCAAAGTCTACAAAATGCAATTCGCCCTTACCCAAAGTCTACAAAATTCCATTTGCTACAGATTCTAATTTTGGTAACAGAAAACTGTATGGAGATCAAATGTTTGAGAAAATTTTTATAATGTTGGCCAAAATCCATCTCGCTCCATCTTCTTCCCCTGCCGGCCACTGGGCTTCCTCTCATCACCATATTTGGTAGTGAGTGGAAACACCAATAGGATGCTTCACATTACATCTGGTGAAATATCTGGCTCATTGTTCTATCTGTGACAATATTCTAGAAATGGCTAGTTATAGGAAAACATTTGATTTAATCCATTTTAGAACAAGGCTGTAATGTAACAAAAAGTGGAAATAGCCAAGGGGTCTGAATACTTTACGAATGCACTGTATATACTGAACAAAAATAAAAATGCAACATGCAATAATATAATTTACAATAATAATATAATAATATAATAATGAAGATTTTACTGAGTTCAAATCAAATTAAATGTTATTTGTCACATGTTCCGAATACAACAGGTGTAGGTAGACCTTACTGTGAAATGCAAGCCCTTAATCCTTACAAGCCCTTAACCAACAATGCAGTTTTAAGAAAAACAAGAGTTAAGAAAATATTTACTAAATAAACAAAAGTTTTAAAAAGTAACAATAAAATAACAATAACGATGCTATGTACAGGGGGTACCAGTACCGAGTCAATGTGTGGGGGTACAGGTTAGTCGAGGGAATTGAGGTAATATGTATATGTACATGTAGGTAGGGGTAAAGTGACTATCCATAGATAATAAAAAGCGAGTAGCAGTAGCGTAAAAAAATGGTGAATGCATATGTGTCCGGGTAGCCATTTGACTAGCTGTTCAGCTGTTGGCTTGGGGGTGGAAGCTGTTAAGGAGCCTTTTGGACATAGACTTGGCACTCCAGCTCCGCATCAGTGGCAATTTTTAGGCCCTTCCTCTGATATTGCCTGGTATAGATGTCCTGGATGACAGGAATCTGGGCCCCAGTGATGTACTGGTTTGTACTCACTACCCTCCGTAGTGTCTTGCGGTCTGATGCCGGGCAGCTGCCATACCAGGCTGTGATGCAACCAGTCAGGATGCTCTTGATGGTGCAGCAGTAGAACTTTTGAGGATCTGAGGACCCATGCCAAATCTTTTCAGTCTCTTGAGGGGGAATAGACGTTGTCTTCCTCTTCACGACTTTCTTGGTGTGTTTGGACCATCATAGTTTGTTGGTGTGTCACGACTTCCTCCGAAGTTGGTCCCTCTCCTTGTTCGGGCGACGTTCGGCGGTCGACGTCACCGGTCTTCTAGCCATTGCCGATCCACCTTTCATTTTCCATTTGTTTTGTCTTGTCTTCCATCACACCTGGTTTCAATCCCATCAATTACATGTTGTGTATTTACCCTCTGTTCCCCACATGTCCTTGTCCGGTATTGTTGATTGTAAGAGTTTGCGCACGTTATGTCTGGCGTGCAAAGGGTTTTGTATTTATTTATTTGCGTTTGTTCTCTGTGATTTTATCATTAAACTGCACCGTTGTAACATAGTCTTTGCTCTCCTGTGCTTGACTTCTCTGCCGCCAGTACGCACACATTACAGAATACCGGACCAAACTTATGGAGTAGGAGCAGGTACCCCGGGTATAGAGGTGGAGGAGCGCGTCCCGTAGCACGCAGCAATGCTCCACCATCTTGGCACCGCCATTGCCAACCACTACCGAAGGTTTATCCAGGGTTTTGGTCAGGTAGCGGCTCCTATTACTTCACTGCTGAAGGGGGGCCTGGTGCGCTTGCAGTGGACAGCTGAGGCGGACAGGGCTTTCAGTCACCTGAGGGCTTTGTTTACCCCGGCTCCCATGCAGGCCCATCTGGATCCCTCTTTGGCGTTCATAGTGGAGGTGGATGCATCCGAGGCTGGGATAGGAGCTGTGCCTTCACAGCGCTCGGGTACGCAACCGAAGCTCCACCCTTGTGTCTTCTTCTCGTAGAAGCTCAGCCCGGCAGAGCGAAACTATGACGTGGGGGACCGGGAGTTGTTGGCTGTCGTCAAGGCACTGAAGGCGTGGAGACATTGGCTTGAGGGGGCTAGACACCCTCTTATCATCTGGACTGACAACCGTAATCTGGAGTACATCCGGGCAGCGAGGAGACTGAACCCTCGCCAGGCAAGGTGGGCCATGTTTTTCACCCGTTTTGTGTTTACCCTTTCCTACAGACCAGGCTCCCAGAACGGGAAGGCAGACGCATTGTCTCGGCTGTATGACACAGAGGAGCGGCCCATGGATCCCACTCCCATACTCCCCGTCTGTATGACCCGTCTGCTGTTTGTGACCGGTTGATCTATTGGGCACACACGTCACCCTCCTCTGGTCTTCCTGGGATCGGTCGGACAGTGCGCTGTTTGAGCGGGAGGTACTGGTGGCTTACCTTGGCTAAGGACGTGAGGGGTTATGTTTCCTCCTGTTCGGTGTGCGCCCAGTGTAAGGCTCCTAGGCACCTGCCCAGAGGTAAGCTACACTCCTTACCTGTTCCACAACGGCCTTGGTCACACCTGTCGGTGGATTTTCTGACCGATCTTCCACTCTCATAGGGTAACACCGCGATCCTGGTCGTTGTGGATCGTTTCTCTAAGTCCTGTCGTCTCCTCCCCAGTTCACCTCTAGGGTCTGGAAGGCATTCATGGAACGTCTGGGGGTCTTGATCAGCCTTACTTCAGGGTTCCACCCTGAGAGTAATGGGCAGGCATTTCTGTTTTTTCCCCTGTAGATGTTATAACAATGTATTGCTACCACTGTATCATCAAAGGTATTATCTATGTGAGTTTCAGAGTGTCATCTGCAAGTTATTAATTTCATCAACCATGTTTCTTACTTTACTTGGAAGCTTAGCAGAAGTAGAAATGCTCATGTTATTTATGTTAGTGCAGGGTGAGAGGCACACAGTGAATTTCCTGCTAGTGCACACCTTCTCATTGCTAACAGTATAACTCTGGTTCATAGGCACATGATACCTGTATACAATAGCTGTAGGATCAGCAGAAGCATTCACGGCAGTTAGAGGGACATAAATTAGTCTACTGACATTGTGTCTAACAAGGCCCCTGGTTTAATGTACATTTGCTGAAGCATTATGACAACTCTGCGTCACAATGGTAGGGATTAGCGGAGCTGGGCTTGGGTCATTGATAAGTCATTGTCTCAAAGCAGCCTTATAATGCTGTGAAAGGATCCAGGAACCCAAATTATTCAGGTGGATCCCATCCTCCTTATGAAACGTGTTTTGTTTCCAAAAGGTGTAGAAATTGTCAACAATAATCACTTTCCAGTTGTGAAGAAAATAATCCCACTAAAGTGTTCAGTGCCACGATTCAGAGAGGGTACAGGACCAGATATGATGGGTCTTTTATTAGTGTTTCAAACAGAGCTGCCCTTCATAATGCCATTAAAACCCACATGGACTACGATAGAATCAATTTCCATGTCCTGGCGTAGGACATAAACAATGACAACAATGACAAAATACAAGAACATGATAATATAGTGCCTTTCGGAAAGTATTCAGACCCCTTGATCTTTTCTACATTTTGTTATGTTACAGATAATTCTAAAATGGATGAAATAAATACAAATCCTCAGCAATCTACACACAATACACTATAATGACAAAGCAAAAACAGGTTATTATACATTTATGCAAATTAATAAAATAAAAAAACTGAAATAACGTATTTACATACGTATTCAGACCCTTTGCTATGCGACTTGAAATTGAGCTCAGTTGCATCCTGTTGACACTGATCATCCTTGAGATGTTTCTACAACTTGATTGGAGTCCACCTGTGGTAAACGCAATTGATTGGACGTGATTTGATAAGGCACACAACTGTCTATACAAGGTCCCACAGTTGACAGTGCATGTCAGAGCAAAAACCAAGTCATGAGGTCAAAGAAATTGTCCGTAGAGCTCCGAGACAGGATTGTGTAAAGGCAGATCTGGGGAAGGGTACCAAAAAATGTCTGCAGCATTGAAGGTTCTCAAGAACACAGTGGCCTCCATCATTCTTAAATGGAAGATTTTTGGAAGATTTTTTTTTTTACAGCATGTGCAAATGAGGTAGGATGAGAGAGAAAAAGGCAATAAATAGGCCACGGTGGCAAAGTAATTACAATATAGCAATTAAACACTGGAATGGTAGGGTGTGCAGAAAATGAATGTGCAAGTAGAGATACTGGGGTGCAAAGGAGCAAGATAAATAAATACATACAGTATGGGGATGAGGTAGATTGGATGGGCTATTTACAGATGAGCTATGTACAGGTGCAGTGATCTGTGAGCTGCTCTGACAGCTGGTGCTTAAAGCTAGTGATGGAGGTAAGAGTCTCCAGCTTCAGAGATTTTTGCAGTTCGTTCCAGTCATTGGCAGCAGAGAACTGAAGGAGAGGCGGCCGAAGGAAGAATTGACTTTGGGAGTGACCAGTGAGATATACCTGCTGGAGCGCGTGCTACGGGTGGGTGCTGCTATGGTGGCCAGTGAGCTGAGATAAGGCGGGGCTTTACCTAGCATAGACTTGTAGACTTGTAGAGCCAGAGGGTTTGGCGGCGAGTATGAAGCGAGGGCCAACCAACGAGAGCATACAGGTCGCAGTGGTGGGTAGCATGAGAAACCAGATTCTCTGGTCTGATGAAACCAAGACTGAACTCTTTGGCCTAAATGCCAAGCATCACGTCTGGAGGAAACCTGGCACCAGCATCATACTGTGGGGATGTTTTTCAGCGACAGGGACTGGGAGACTAGTCAGGATCGAGGCAAAGATGAACGGTGCAAAGTACAGAGAGATATCCTTGATGAAAACCTTCTCCAGAGCGCTCAGGACCTCAGACTGGGGCGAAGGTTCACCTTCCAAAAGGACAATGACCCTAAGCATACAGCTAAGACAACGCAGGAGTGGCTTCGGGTCAAGTCCCACCCACCCGTAGCACGCGCTCCAGCGTGCTTTTACACCTGCATTGTTTGCTGTTTGGGGTTTTAGGCTGGGTTTCTGTACAGCACTTTGAGATATCAGCTGATGTACGAAGGGCTATATAAATACATTTGATTTGATTTGATTTGAGCGGCCCAGCCAGAGCCCGAACTTGAACCCGATCAAACATCTCTGGAGAGACCTGAAAATACTTGTGCAGCAACGCTCCCCATCTAACCTCACAGAGCTTGAGAGGATCTGCAGAGAAGAACTTCCCAAAAGAAAGGTGTGCCAAGCTTGTAGTGCCATACCAAAGAAGACTCGATGCTGTAATCGCTGCCAAAGATGCTTCAACAAAGTACTGAGTAAAGGGTCTAAAAATGTGATATTTCTATTTTTTATTTGTAATATATTAGCTAAAATTTCTAAAAACCTGTTTTGCCTTTGTCATTATGGGGTATTGTGTGTAGATTGTTGAAAAAAAACAATAATTTAATCCATTTTAGAATAAGGCTGTAACGTAACAAAATGTTGAAAAGGTCAAGGGGTCTGAATCCTTTCGGTGGCACTGTAGATAGGAGACAGCATATTAGATGTGCAAGGATAGATGTTGTTGATGGTGTAGATAGGAGATTAGATGTGCAATATTAGGTGTGCAAGGATATTAGATGTAGATGTTGTTGATGGTGTAGATAGCATGAATCTGTAACATCAATTATGTATTAGCAGTGAGCTAATGCGACCATTACATTTAGAGCATGCTAGCTAACTCATTTGTTCAGCAATAACATTCAGAAGTACATCACAGAAACCCGCAAATCTAACAGGCAAATACCAACTGAGATGCAAAAATACCATCTGAGACATTTGCAGACCTCAGCATACTCCATCTGCAGCTGGATGCTTCTGAAAAATACAAGACAATTACACAATTGTGGACCAACTTATTTGTAGTCTTTCTTGAACTTCATTGCTGGGCTTGTAAGGGCTTGTAAGTAAGCATTTCACGGTAAGGTCAACACCTGATTTGATTTGACTTAACACACTTAACCCAAAAATGTATCCACGTTTTCATCATCATTGTAAAGCCCTAAATTAGTTTGTAACTTTGGCAAAGTTATTTCTGAAGTTTATTATTTATTTCACGTGATTACTGATTAATTTATGTCTGTCCCTCATTTTAAGGCCAACCCTGATACATGAACAGAGCTCTCCTTTTGATATGGTGAAAATATTCCTATTTAAAAAACTTAATTCAAAAGAAACATTGAACATCTAATCGTCAAATCATAGAGTAAAAGTGGGAGATGGTTCTACTCTTTTTGGCACCTACCTTCAGGGCCCCCCCACCCTAAAAGGTACATGGCCATTTAGGTCAGATTGTTCTTCAAGATGTTCAAATGTTCACAGATGACCAGAAGGGTCTAATAATAACCACAGTGGTTATAGAGGGTGTAACAGTTCAACACCTCAGGAGTGTATGTCAGTTGGTTTGTAAACTATATTTAGTCTGCAAATGTTTACTGAAAACATGATTACATTTGCACAATGATTACTTGAAGTCTCTTAAATACATTGTTACAGTTGTTGATTAGCTAGCTAACACATTCTTGACATATTAGTATAGACATGAAATCAGTCAAACCACCACAAAACAAGACATAGTATCAAGAACAAGATACAACTAGCTGAAACGAGCCACCTATGACGTCAAAACTATGAAATAACACACGTGGAATCATGTAGTAACCAAAAAAAGTGTTAAACAAATAAAAATACATTTGAGTTCAACTGTCGTAGCCCAACAGAACCCAAAATATAATCTTGTTCAGCCTGGCTGTACTCCGTTGTTTGTAAACAATGCAATTGTAAACCATAGTGTCCGAAATTAAGCAAAAACTGATAATCCTGATTGAATCATGAACAATGATGAATGAGAACGTTACAGAGGGTTGAAGATACCCCCATGACATGCTAACCTCTCACCATGCTAACCTCCTTGTTATAGGTAATGGTGAGAGGTTAGCATGTCATGGGGGTATGATCTTCAACCCTCTGTAACTTTCTCATTCATCATTGTTCATGATTCATTCAGGATGATCCGTAATCATGGTAGCATCCACATGAATGTAGAAGTGTTCAGAAACATATTCACTTCTTATTTACAATAAAAGTGACTCCAAAATGACACAATACATTACTTACATGAATTTCTATTGGGCACAAAATAATCTGAAACAACCAAAACGAATATCAAATGCATCCAACAAGATACACAAGCTTGATGTAGTCATTGCGTACTTTAAAAAAAAATATATTTTATTTTTATTTCACCTTTATTTAACCAGGTAGGCTAGTTGAGAACAAGTTCTCATTTGCAACTGCGACCTGGCCAAGATAAAGCATAGCAGTGTGAACAGACAACACAGAGTTACACATGGAGTAAACAATTAGCAAGTCAATAACACAGTAGAAAAAAATGGGCAGTCTATATACAATGTGTGCAAAAGGCATGAGGAGGTAGGCGAATAATACAATTTTGCAGATTAACACTGGAGTGATAAATGATCAGATGGTCATGTACAGGTAGATATATTGGTGTGCAAAAGAGCAGGAATATGGGACCAAATACTAAACTTTTTACTACTTTATTCATAAAAATCTTTCGGGTTGGCAATCATTTTGATGCCTACCTTTTTGAGAAAAACAAGTAGTACTTTTGTGCGTACAATATAGCTCAGTATTTGAGTACAGTCTTTATTTCTCATCTTTATACATTTTATATTTTAGTAGACACTCTTATCCACAGCGACCTACAGGAGCAATTAGGGTTAAGTGCCATGCTCAAGGCACAGATTTTTCACCTACTTGGCTCAGGGATTCAAACCAGCAACCTTTTGGTTACTGGCCCAACACTCTTAACCGCTAGGCTACCTATCAATGGTGTCAATCATTTCGGACCCCACTGTAGTTTCAAAAAATGGTTAAAACACACATTTTTATCTCATGGAGGGTCAGCCTTCGCATCCATGGATGGTCAGTCCTTGCTCTGTCTATGCATTTTAGAGTGGTTAAATCTTTCGAATCCCAGATTCAATCTGTTTTTTATATTGTTTTTTTTCCCTCAGGATTTTGAAAGGTTTCTGGAAGAAATTGATAGACAAAAGATCCAAGATTTGCTGCTGTCTGCTTCTGAAATGTCTTACACCTACAGCAACAAACTTCTCCTTATAATGGACAAGGAAGAGTGGACTCGTCAGCGAGTAGAAGAGGAGTACAGCATAGATCCTCATTATTCAGTAATGGTCAGTGATGCTTGTATGTACAATGATTCATGTCTCCCAATCGTTAACAGTGGCACAGTTGTGAAGATATTTGGTACTGCCTCAGAGGATGGACATACTCTGTCCGGTTACTCTGGTTCCTCACTAGCAAATCTAATGTTGACACCATCATTGAGAGCAGCATCCGTTTTCTCCCTTGACATCAATACTACTTCTTCATTTCATAATGACTTCATGAGGGTTTTAAGTATCATGACAATAATGCTGTCTTGGAAACTACCAGCCCAGGAGATCTTCTCATCTTTCAAATCATGGATCACACTGACACTGCAGCTGAGTACCATGCACCAAAGAGACCTATTGATCACACCACACAGTATGATAAACAGCACATCCTAATACTGGAAGATAACCCCATTGTTCGGGAAGCTGCTAAATTTCTATATGAGAAACATCCCTCTGTGACCTCTGTGTACATCCTGGAAAACCAACAGCCTAAAGTGATCAAAGGCGACCCGGTGCCACTGTCAGAAGAGAGCAGACTGGTCCTTGTAGGCCATGGGAGCAGAGACAGCGAAGGAGAGATGAGGGTTGGAGGGTACAAAGCCGAAGACGTGGCTGACATCATTGGACGTACTGCCAGGACTAGTGACCATATTAAAACCACAAGTGTGGTGGCCTGTGAAGTTGGGTCTGATGAAGCCTTCAAGAACACCCTGTTAAAAGAGCTCCACACCAGGTCTATTGAGACAGAACTACACCTAAGGAGTTCTTTGCTCCAAGTCAGCCACTCTGGGGAGAAGATAACTGTAGAAATAACCCCCACTGGATTGGAAACAAAACATAAGGATGACAGCAAGAAAGTGGTGGCAATGTTAGACAGAGATGGAAATGTCATCACTAGGGAACAGTTCAGCAACATGGGGGAAGGGATTTTTTCAAATGAGAGAAACTTTCTAGGGGAAACTTCTGTTCAAGAACGTTTTAAAAAATACAGAGACACATGGCCAGACAATCCAAAGAGATTTGTTGAATCTTATGCACGTAGAAAATATACTGATGAACTTGAAGCTTTAACCTGGGCAATTTTTGAACCAATGAAAAGTGATAAAAATTCAAAAAGTTACAGACAAATTTGGACAATGAAGAGTTTCGGATATGCAATATTGAGAGGCAAATGATAAACGGAAGAAATACAATAAAGGAGAAAAAATGGATTGAAGATAACAATGTCATTAAAGGTATTCTTGATAACTGCTATGAAATGAAGTCAGGGGAGGATATCCTAAGTGTGATCCATCACAATGCAAAGCTTGGAGAAGATAAGACCACCTACCTGATGTTACATGACTGGATTTATGAGATAAACCCCCAATCTTTATATGTGTTTCCAGTGGGGAAAAAGCTTGACAACAATGAAAAGGGAGATCAAAACAGAATAGATGAGATAAAACGTTGTGTTGAGGAACAGATTGGCAAAGAACATTATCCAGCCATCCGTGAAAATATAGGAGATGGCAAAGAAAGTTATCCTAATTTTGTGACAGAAACTCTTCAAGGGGAATACATTAATAAAGGCTCACAAGGTATGATGAAGGAGGCATGGTACAGAACATATTTCTTGGCATCAATAATATCAGAGTCTCCAGAAATTTCCGTACATTTCCTCTTGTTCTGATGGCCTTAGATATGGCCCACAGCACAGACAATAATGTGAAAGAGAAAGGTTTGAGTTTCCTCATGGAGAATCATCCAATGGCAGCAGGTGGTTCTTGGGTGGATCCAAGTAGGCGAGGATTTTTCGGTTCGTCCTCAGAAATAGATTCTAGCAAATTAAAAAACAGATTCAAAAATAAACGTAAGATCCCAGAGGAATTACAAAAGGATCTTATGGACCTTACAGAAAAAGAGAATAATGTGTTTGAAGAATGGTGGAAATGGAAAAAAATGGATAACAACAAGGTAGAAGATGAGATCTACAAACTTGCAAATGAGTATGCACTAGTTAATGATGATTCAAAAAGTTCATTTATAAAGGATTATAGTCATTTCTTAAATGAAATTGGCAAACAATCAACCCTAAATGAGGTCACTGGACTTTTGGGTGGGTCCCATGATGGCTCTGTGACATTGAAAGATCTACATTCCGCTTCAGAAGTAGAGCATTCACTCAAGCTCTCTTCGTATTACGCCAGGTCCTCTGCTATGTTTGCTGAACAGATTCACAATCAATTGAGGAGAGAATTTGGTGACAGGCTGGACTCGGAGGGACTACATGTCAAAGAAGGCAGTATTAGGCTGGAGGATGGACAATTTCGATGCCAGCTTACATCGAAGAAGAATCTCCGGGAAACAATTGAATTTAAGGTGGAGTTGCATCCAGAGGGACAACTATACACAGAGAAAATGTGGAAAAACATGGAGACAGTTCATGGCCTGGAGATTCCAGATGGGACCCATTCTCACCAGGTCTCGAAGCATCTAGAGCATACAGGGATGGCAATTGGAGCAGTGGGACTCATGTTGGGGATGCAAGGAGCTGTTCATGCTTTTGAAGAGGGAGACATTGAACATGGTACAATAGCCACGTTACAGACTGTACATGGAGTCACAGGAATGACCTTGGCTGCAGTTGGAAAACAAGTTCCTCAGCTTTTAGAGCGCAAGGCAATGAGAGCCATGGTAACATTAATCAAAAGCCCTGTGGTGAAACGTGCCCTGGTGGTTATGCCAATCATAGGGATTGGTTTTGGAATTTACAATATTGTGGAAGACTTTAAGAGGAAAGATGCACTGGGGTATATTGATGCTGCATTCGATATTTCAATAGTTGCCTTGGATATTCTTGAAATCGCTCAACCAGAACTGGCACCATTTATTGCGCCAATCAACCTGGCACTAAATACCATACGAATGATCTTTGATGATGTATATCTTGATATTCAGACTGAACTTATTCATTTACCACCAAATGCTGGAGTTTTGGCAAAAATAAGAGCATTCTTTTTTGGCTTTGGGAAAGGACTTTTACACTTTATCCTTGGTGTGGAAAGCTTTTTTTATACTATTCCTTATCGTGAGATTGAGGAGGGACGAAGGCTTGTTCAACAAATTTCAGACCACCAAAAGTACTATTATTTTGCAGAGGTACAGGATGGGAGAAAGGCCATTGATTTCACAGCTGGTGAGGATTCTTGGAATGGAGGGAGTATCACTTTTTGTCTCTCAGACCAGGGACCATCTGACTTCTGCATGGATTATTTTGTATCCAGTGACGAAAACTTGGGGGAAAAGTGTTGGACTATTGACACACATGGAACTAAAGACATTGTTCTAGGCATTGGAGAATCACATAGATTAACTTACAAAAACATAAATATAAAAACACTCCTATTCATAAAAGTTGGCTCTATGTCTGTCGTTTCTGGTTATGAGGCTTTGTCAGACACAAGATTTGGAACATATTGGGGAAACAATGAAGCAAATAATTTTTGCCGTACAGAAGGCAGATGACCACCATGGCATGGAAATCATGTTGAGCTATTACTACAAGCTTTATGGAAAAAATGGTGATGACGTGTTCTATTTGGGACCTCAAAAAAGCTATGTGGAGGGGTGTGGCGGCAAAGACACTTTCATCATTCCTGTCAATGGAGGAAACACGATTATTAATAACTATGATCCTTTCAAATCAACAGATGTCCTACTCCTTGGCGTTAACTACAGTCAGATTTCTGTCAGTAAGTCAGGAAATGATATTGCTTTAAGATATCTTGGTAACCATAACATTAGGATTATGAACTGGTTTTTGGGGGACGAATATCGCCACATGAACATGATGTCAGAGGACGGAGTCCTGTTCGACATCTCCACCACAGTGATTTCCTCTGTCCAACTGATTGCCAGAGGTATCAATAGAATGTCTAAAACTCACGGCCAGACAGTGAACGCTTCCGAACCACTTCTCCTTAGCGTTACTAATATCATGGGGTCTCCTTACAATGACATACTAATAGGAAATAGACAGAAGAACCTGATTGATGGTGGAGGGTCAGGACCACCTGAGGGAGGAGAAGGAGAGGATATATATATGGTTTATGAGAAAAAACTGTCAAAGATATTCATTGAAAATCACTCCAATGACAATGAAACAGACCTACTGGTGATAGAGGCAAACCTTCATGAATTCAAAGTTAAAGTGGATGGAAACCATCTCAAACTGATGCCTTTTGCTGATCAAAGTTCTGATGTGACCTTAATGAACTGGTTCCGTTCAGATGCGGACAGGCACTTGCTTGTTATCACAAAGGATCTGGTCACCTTCAGCATCTCCGAGAACAAGGCAGCCTGTGAGCAGATTGACTCATTTAAGAGCAAATGCCTCATAAGTCAGAATCTAGATTACAGAAAGTCCACAGCTGCTCTACATGTGGATCTGCAGGAGGATGAGGCTTTCCAAAGTGTCACAGAGGTGCGAGGCTCAGCCTTCAAT
The DNA here is from genome assembly GCF_023373465.1 of Oncorhynchus keta. Taxonomy (NCBI): domain Eukaryota; kingdom Metazoa; phylum Chordata; class Actinopteri; order Salmoniformes; family Salmonidae; genus Oncorhynchus; species Oncorhynchus keta. The sequence continues at coordinate 32,957,333 of NC_068450.1, forward strand.
GACATCATCAAAGGGAACGTACAACACAACACAATTGTGCCAGGGCGAGGAACAGACTTTCTTCAGGGGCGAGGAGGGAGGACAGGTATGTTGTAACTCCAGGTCAAGGCTTGAAAACCATTGAGAACCACTCACCCGATCTGGCTACTGATGTACTTTTCCTGAGAGAAAAATATGATTTCATCAATTGTAAATGTAATGGACCAGACATGTATCTCTCCATAAATGGCTCACAGGAAGTCCTATTGAAGGGCTGGTTTCACTCAAGGAACTCTCAACACCTCCACATCCAATCAGCTGATGGAATAACATTTCAACTTGAGTCCAATGCCAGCAGTTGCGATGGCTCCTTAAAGCTGCCTCAGTCTGTGGATTTCCGAAATAGGGTGACTGGTGAAATCATGAAGATGAATAACAACGACTTTGCCTCAGTAGTGGAAATGTATGGCTCATCTGGTTTCGACAGCATGGAAGGAAATGACAAAAATAACATGCTGGATCCTTTTACTGGAGGTGGTAGCATGGTGGGAGGAGATGGGGAGGATACCTACGTAGTGAACACTGGATATGGAACCAACATCATGATTGAAAACTTTGCAGAGGATGAAAGAATGGATACTGTGTTGTTTGAGATGGATTTCCTTGGTGGTGGTCAACTCACAGTTCAGTCTGACAAGCATGATGTACTTGTGAGCACAGGTACACAGGGGCATAAAATTCAGGTCAGAGTGCTCAACTATAATTCAGGGCAACAACACCAACAACTTAGCTTCCAGAGCTCTGATGGAGTGCATTTTTGGGTTGGATCTCCAGTTGGAAACAAACGCGTAGCTTTCAAAAGCCTTGGATTGAAGCTTACAAAGTGACAATGAAAGGAAAACTGGGAGACTGCCAAATAGATCTGAGTTCTCAATCAAATTTATCATTGGTTCACACTGTGCAGGGCTGTCCCCATGACTCCAATTACATTACAGGTAATGAGCAGGAGAACGTACTCTTCGGTGGCATCAAGGATGATGTACTGGATGGAGGGGCCGGCCATGACACCTTGCTGGGCGGTCAGGGCAATGACATCCTGATTGGGAACATAGGAGATGACACTCTTTATGGAGAGGAAGGGAGTGACACCATGATGGGCGGCTCAGGCTCTGACACCTTCGTTCCCGGACCAGGGGCTGATCTAGTGGACGGGGCCCAGGGAGAGACACTGTACTGTACCAGGGGATCATAAGAGGGGTGAGGGCGTTTACGCCAACCTGCTGAGCGGAGAATGCCGTCAGGCAGATGCTGAGGGAGACGTGTTGAAGGATGTTGAGAATGTGATTGGCACTATCTACTCAGATATCTTGGTGTCTGGCTACGAACCTGCCCTACTAAAAGGCTCTGACGGTAACGATATTCTAGTGTCCCTTGTGGGAGGAGATTACTTGATTGGAGGAGAAGGAAGTGACATTAAGTCGCTCTGGATAAGAGCGTCTGCTAAATGACTTAAATGTAAATTTACATGATGGTTTCCCACCATGGCTCAGTGATCATAGACAACTGTGCTACAGATAATGCCACGGACATTGTGTACCTGCGCTCTCTGTCTAAGAAGTCTGTTGACTGTTCATATCTACTTGACGGAGTGTTTCTTACATTTTATGGACTCGGCGACACTACTGTTGACATAGAGCTGCGAAACTGGGTCAACTTCAGTCATGAGTGTGGCCATCTTATGCTGGTCCTCAATGAGGGTGAAATATCTGTAGATGAACTCATGCAGGAGTGTGAGTTGAGATATAACATGCAAAGAGTCGTGGCAACTGTTACATTAATCCTTCTACTTTGTGTTTTACCTGGTATTATTTTGGTGATAGCTTTGGTCCATAGAAAGAGGAAGAGGGGACAAAGAGGGAAAGACAGCAGTGATAGAGCTACTGAAATGGGGAAAGACACAATAGAAGTGCGAGAAGAGGACACACCTCTCCAGGGCTTAACTTCTCAACCTAAAGTAGAGGAAGAAGAGGAAGAGAAGGAAATTTAATGAGAACGATAGACATTCAGTAACTCAGGACAGGACCTCAGAGGATATAGAGGGGACAAGTGAGTGAACGACACCCTCATAATAAGTTTGGAGAACGAAAACAGGGAGAGCAAAAGATATAACCACATGGCATAAAGTACTAACCAACTCCCTCCACTTAATATCAAGCAAATGTAACCTAACCACTGGTTTTTATGTTAATCTCTTACTAAACACAGCTATGAATACCTAACTACACTATCAGAACTAATCACTGTTCATAAATAATCACTTCTTGTTATTATAGCCTTATATTATACAAAAATAGCTACTCTGTCTGGAAATATTAATAAAATGCAAAGCTCAATCGTTTTATGGACTTATTTCTACCCTACTATACATCTATGCTTGAATTGACCAGTTTCCTTTCAGCTTGGATGTGGCATGTGTTGAACTGAACAGCAGATGACAGTATTGGAAAGCCTAGCACTAGTGGTTTGTAAAAAGATATAATAATCTCACACAGAGCCTTTAGTTAATAGAACCTAATCATCCGAGGCATCCAGTTGTCGCCAAGGTAACTTTTCAAGTCAGTCCACCACACTACAGCATGTCATTAATTATTTAGGAAGCATATGGGCAGCTTGTTCTGTGGTTATGGAGTTAACTTTGTCAGCTGTTTCTTTTTGTGCTTATTTAGTAGCCTATTAGAGCAAAAGTATGCTAATGCTAAATAGGCACATAAGGCCTACAGTAGAGAATATTGCATAAAGGTAATGCTAGGGTAATAATAATAAAAAATTATAAAAAATAAACAAGTAGATGGCAATGACCATTCATGAAAACAATTTACATTGTCCTTATATAGTGGACACACACCACATTCACTCATTATGACTTCTGTATCAATGTATCAAGCTTAAAAATATGGTAACAAACATAGAATTAGAAAACTAGAATGAACTTCTCACAATGGGATAAATGTCAGCCATTTTGGTCAGGGAGTTGGTCAAACATGGTTTGCTATTGCTGTGATAAACCTGTGTAAAATAATGAATTTGAAGAATTTATCTGCACTCTGTGTTTTGTTAGCGAGATAGCCAGACAGTTTTAGAGGAATGATTTAATTTATTTTTATTTTTTATGAACTACCAATATGCCAACATTCCATTCAAACAATGCTGTCAATCCACAGCCATACAATGACTGAAATCAGTTGAGATAGGAGTTAGACAAGTTGTAAGTGAAGTACTGATATTGTATCATATATAATAGCACTCACAGCTTTTTAAGAGCACTCACAGCTTTTTAAGAGCACTCACAGCTTTTTAACAAAAATGTTGACATTTATGGTCTGTTTACATATAGTTGAAGTCTGAAGTTTACATACACCTGAGCAAAATTAATTTTAACTCCGCTTTTCACAATTCCTGACATTTAACCCTAGAACAAATTCCTTGTCTTAGGTCAGTTAGGATCACCGCTTTATTTTAAGAATGTGAAATGTCAGAATAATAGCAGAGAGAATAATTTATTTCAGCTTTATTTCTTTCATCACATTCCCAGTGGGTCAGAGGTTAAAATATACTCAATTAGTATTCGGTAGCTTTGCCTTTAAATTGTTTAACTTGGGTCAAACGTTTCGGTAGCCTTCCACAAGCTTCCCAAAATGTTGGGTGAATTTTGGCACATTCCTCCTGACAGAGCTGGTGTAACTGAGTCAGGTTTGTAGGCCTCCTTGCTCGCATACGTTTTTTTCAGTTCTGCCCACAAATGTTCTATAGGATTGAGGTCAGGGCTTTGTGATGGCCACTCCAATACATGGACTTTGTTGTCCTTAAGCCATTTTGCCACAACTTTGGAAGTATGCTTGGGGTCATTGTCCATTTGGAAGAACCATTTGCGACCAAGCTTTAACGTCCTGACTGATGTCTTGAGATGTTGCTTCAATATATCCACATAATTTTCTTTCCTCATGATGCCATCTATTTTGTGAAGTGCATCACTCCCTCCTGCAGCAAAGCAACCCCACAACATGATGCTGCCACCCCGTGCTTCACGGTTGGGATGGTGTTCTTCGGTTTGCAAGCTTCCCCCTTTACCTCCAAACATAATGATGGTCATTATGGCCATATAGTCCTATTTTTGTTTCTTCAGACCAGAGAACATTTCTCCAAAAAGTATGATCCTTGTCCCCATGTGCAGTTGCGAACCGTACTCTGGCTTTTATGGTGGTTTTGGAACAGTAGCTTCTTCCTTGCTGAGCAGCCTTTCAGGTTATGTCAATTTAGGACTCGTTTTACTGTGGATATAGATACCTGTTTCCTCCAGCATCTTCACAAGGTCCTTTGCTGTTGTTCTGGGATTGATTTGCACTTTCACACCAAAGTACGTTCATCTCTAGGAGACAGAACGCGTCTCCTTCCTGAGCGTTATAATGGCTGTGCGGTCCCATGGTGTTTATACTTGCGTACTATTGTTTGTACAGATGAACATGGCAATTTCAAGGGTTTGTAAATTGCTCCCAAGGATGAACCAGACTTGTGGAGGTCTACAATTTCTAAAGCCATTACATAATTTTCTGGAATTTTCCAAGCTGTTTAAAGGCACATTCAACTTAGTGTATGTCAACTTCTGACCCACTGGAATTGTGATACAGTGAATTATAAGTGAAATAATCTGTCTGTAAACAATTGTTGGAAAAGTTACTTGTGTCATGCACAAAGTAGATGTCTTAACCGACTTGCCAAAACTATAGTTTGTTAACCAGAAATTTGTGGAGTGGTTGAAAAATGAGTTTTGATGACTCCAACCTAAATGTATTTAAACTTCCCACTTCAACTGTATATTTTAAAAGCTATGTATACAGAAAATGTATATAAAACCCATTTAAACTGACAATATTTTAGGTTGACAATTATTCAATTACACCAGTGGTCACCAAACAGTTGATCACAATCGACTGAGCAATCTCCAAGGCATTCTTAGTCGATCACCAAATATTTCTGTAAAAAACCCAAAGATAAAGTCTTGCATTCCTATTTGTTTTATCCATTTCGCTGTTGGTAGTAGGTGCCCTTCATTCAGCAGCCCTAGCGCTGAAAGGAATAATGTTCCCATTTTGAACCATGTCATGTGTCTGAAGGAAGAACTCCACCTACCCGGCAGGCAAGGAGAACAAATCAATTGCACCTAAAGATCTAGCGCTGGCCAATCAGATAGCTTAGATCACAGTGTCTGAACAGTTTCCTCGAGCAATAAACTGTAAAAAGCCTTGAAAAAAAAAAAAAAAGTTGATACCGTAAGATTTCAAAACGTTTAAAACCACGACGAGAGACTCAACGGAAGCAGCAAAGAGCTGCTGTTTTTATGTGTAAGTTCATGTTTAAGTTGTTATTCAGCACTGTCAACACTTTCTTCAACACCTTTATAAGCCATAACATTTGCGTTCTCCCTACTTCCACACTCTAGAACCAGCACTGCAGCTGCAATGAATGAGTATAGCAAAGTATTAGTGGCTTGTCTTTTTTAATATCAAGGAATATTTCACTTTCTCAGAAACAGAAACAATGCAGTGCAACTTGAGTTGCGCCATCAACTGGAAGACGGTGAGTCGGGTGAGAGGCTGCCCTCCCCTCAGACTGACCATCAGATGCAGGCCATCAGTCCAGTGGAAAATATATAAATGCTAATTATTATGCTTTTACTTAGCTGTGCCTCACAAGTAATCCAACAAATTATCTATTTCCATTGTGATTATATAATTACCTACATCCTACTGCACTGGCTCTGACGCTCGTTGGATGTGGCAGTGCTTGCAGACTATTACGGACCATAAAGGAAACCCAGCCAAAAGCTGCCCAGTGACGCAAGCCTACCAGATGGGCTAAATGCCTTTTATGCTCGCTCGAGGCAAGCAACACTGAAGCATGCACGAGAGCACCAGTTGTTCCGGCCCGACTGTGTGATCACGCTCTCCTTAGCCAATGTGAGCAAGACCTTTAAACAGGTCAACATTCTTTAAACAGGCCGTGGGGCCAGACGGATTTCCAGGACATGTACTAAATGTATACGCTGACCAACTGGCAAGTGTCTTCACTGACATTTTTAACCTTTCCCTGACCGAGTGGGTAATACCACATGTTTCAAGCAGACCACCATAGTCACGGTGCCCAAGAAAGTGAAGTAACCAGCCTAAATTACTACTGCCCCGTAGCACTCACGTCTGTAGCCATGCAGTGCTTTGAAAGGCTGGTCATGGCTCACATCAACACCATCATCCCAGAAACCCTAGACTCACTCCACCCGCATACCGCCCCCAACCGATCCACAGATGACCCAATCTCAATCGCAAGCCACACTGCCCTTTCACACCTGGACAAAAGCAACACCTATATGAGAATGCTGTTGATTGACTACAGCTCAGCATTCAACACCAGAGTTCCCAAAAAGCTCATAACTAAGCTAAGGACCCTGGGACAACACCTCCATCTGCAACTGGATCCTGGACTTCCTGACGGGCCGCCCCAAGGTGGTATGGGTAGGCAACAACACATCTCCCACAATGATCCTCAACACCGGGGCCTCTCAGGGTGTGTGCTTATTCCCCTCCTGTACTCCCTGTTTACCCATGACTGCGTGGCCAAGCATGACTCCAACACCATCATTAAGTTTGCTGATGACACAACGGTGCCAGGTCTGATACCGACAGTGTGGTGCCAGGACAACAATCTCTCCCTCAACGTGAGCAAGACAAAGGAGATGATCGTGGACTACAAGAAAGGAAGACCGAGTAGGTTGAGAGCTTCAAGTTCCTTGCTGTCCACATCACCAACAAACTATAATGGTCCAAACACAGCAAGAAAGTCTTGAAGAGGGCACAATTGGCTTGAATGAATAGAGTCCTAAACACTTGGGTCCGCATGGCCTGTTAGACACACCCACTGTGTTGATTTTATCTGTGGTTCCTGAATGGCTGTGTTCCAATCCTCGTAATGGCTTCCTTTCCTTGTCTCCTCTCCTTCCTGACCACTAGTAAATGAAAGGATGGGATAGGTATTCACCATGTACCATAGTTTCACCTTTCAAGTCGAGATACTGACAAGGACATGAATTCATTTCAGACTGAGGGGACACAGCTATTGTGTTGTGGAAATGCATGTACAGTCAACATCCTGTAAAAGAAACATGTAAGTAAACATATATGTTTTTAGCTGTTTAGCTCAATATGAGAATGTCCATGTGTATTCCATTTAGAGGCATAAAGTGTTTCTGTGTATACAGTATGTGAAGACAAGGATTGGTTTTAGATCAATAAGTATCTTTGGTATCTGTCTTTGGTGTCAATGGTCAGCTCTGTTCTGCAGTGCTCATTGGAAAGGACAGTGTTTCAGAACAATTACTGGGATGCTTTCTTGCTAGGGTGGCAGGTAGCCTAGTGGTTAGAGCCTTGGGCCAGTAACCGAAAGGTTGCTAGATTGAATCCCCTAGCTGACAATGTAGAAATCTGTTGTTCCGCCCCGAATCCGAGAGAGCATACTTAAATTCACACAGGACACCGGATAAGACAGAAGAAATTCTCCAGATATAACAGACTGACCCTAGCCCCCGACACATAAACTATTGCAGCATAAGTACTGGAAGCTGAGACAGGAGGGGTCGAGAGACACTGTGGCCCAGTGGAGAGAGGGGAACTGGCCAGGCAGAGACAGCAAGGGCGGTTCATTGCTCCAGTGCCTTTCCGTTCACCTTCACACTCCTGGGCCAGATTACACTCAATCAAGACCTACTGAAGATATGAGTCTTCATTAAAGACTTAAAGGTTGAGACCGAGTCTGCGTCTCACATGGGTAGGCAGACCATTCCATAAAAATGGAGCTCTATAGGAGAAAGCCCTGTCTCCAGCTGTTTGCTTAGAAATTATAGTGACAATAAGGAGGCCTGCGTCTTGTGACCGTAGCGTACGTGTAGGTATGTACGGCAGGACCAACAAATTGTAAAGATAGGTAGGAGCAAGCCCAGGTAATGCTTTGTAGGTTAACAGTTAAACCTTGAAATCAGCTCTAGTCTTAACAGGAAGCCAGTGTAGAGAAGCTAGCACTGGAATAATATGATCAGATTTTTTTTGGTTCAACTAACTAACTGAAGTTTTTTCCAGTGAGATTGCTAAGGCGAACACCGCCATGTTTAGTTTTGCCCAACCTAGATCGAGGCACAGACATGGTTTCAATGGGGATAGCTGAGCTGACTACACTGACTGTACTAGTGGCAGGCTCCCCTAAGCTGGCAGGCTGGCTAACAGCTATGTTGCGCTTGGTGACCTCTGAACCTTTCATCCTAACATCGTTGGTGCCGACGTGGATAACAATATCCTTATACTCTCTGCACTCACCAGTTTTAGCTTTAGCCAGCACCATCTTCAGATTAGCCTTAACGTCGGTAGCCCTGCCCCTTGGTAAACAGTGCATGGTCGCTGGATGATTCGTTTTAAGTCTAATACTGCAGGTAATGGAGTCGCCAATGACTAGGTTTTTCAATTTGTCAGAGCTAATGGTTGGAGGCTTCGGCGTTCAGATCCCATAACGGGAGGAGTAGAGACCAGAGAATTCTCGGCCTTGGACTCCAACCCGTTGCTTAATGGGGAGAACCGGTTGAAAGTTTCTGTCGGCTATCCTCGCCATAAGGCGATCGTTCTCCTGTATATTATGAGTACAGCGACTGCAATTACAAGGCGTCATGTTAATGTTACTACTTAGCTTCGGCTGGTGGAGGTCCTGATGAACCACGTCCAGATAAAGCGTCCTGGTTGAAAAAGTTTAATGAAAAAAAAGTAGAGCGAGGGAAAAACTACAAATATAAATGGTAATTAAAAAGTAAAAAACGTAAAGTTGGCAGGTAGCAAAGTAAGGTTAGCAGCCACTTCAATGTTAGTGGTGGCTGTTTAACAGTCTGATGGCCTTGAGATAGAAGCTGTTTTTCCGTCTCTCGGTCCCTGCTTTGATGCACCTGTACTGACCTCGCCTTCTGGATGATAGCGGGGTGAACAGGCAGTGGCTCGGGTGGTTGTTGTCCTTAATGATCTTTGGCCTTCCTGTGACATCGGGTGGTGTAGGTGTCCTGGAGGGCAGGTAGTTTGCCCCGGTGATGCGTTGTGCAGACCTCACTACCCTCTGAGAGTCTTACGGTTGTGGGCGGAGCAGTTGCCGTACCAGGCGGTGATACAGTCCGTCAGGATGCTCTCGATTGTGCATCTGTAAAAGTTTGTGAGTGCTTTTGGTGACAAGCCAAATTTCTTCAACCTCCTGAGGTTGAAGAGGCGCTGCTGCGCCTTCTTCACGATGCTGTCTGTGTGGGTGGACCAATTCAGTTTGTCTGTGATGTGTATGCCGAGGAACTTAAAACTTTCTACCCTCTCCACTACTGTTCCGTCGATGTGGATAGGGGGTGCTCCCTCTGCTGTTTCCTGAAGTCCATGATCATTTCCTTTGTTTTGCAGACGTTAAGTGAGAGGTTGTTTTCCTGACACCACACTCCGAGTGCCCTCACCTCCTCCCTGTAGGCTGTCTCGTCATTGTTGGTAATCAAGCCTATCACTGTAGTGTCATCTGCAAACTTGATGATTGAGTTGGAGGCGTGCATGGCCACACAGTCGTGGGTGAACAGGGAGTACAGGAGAGGGCTCAGAACGCACCCTTGTGGGGCCCCAGTTTTGTTACGGACAACCTTAATTGTGTCCAATTGTTTCCAGTTAAAGTAAAATCAAGAAACGGGTCATCTTATGTATTATTGTATCGGAGTTTTTATTGTATTTGGGAAGTCATATCTGGGATACGGGAAGTCTGGGAAGTCTTGTCTCGGATACTACATGGAATAAACAAACGGGTTGCACTTTTTTACGGTACTATTCTCACCAGGTATTTTACATTGTGTATGGTTGTGGGCATGCAGACCCTCATGATGAATTCAGATTGGTTTGTGTCCCCAATTAATGGTGCTTGCAACGCCATTAATATATGCACTCGTTACTGTAAATCGCTTTGGATGAGAGCATCTGCTAAATGACTAAAATGTTGTTAGTTAATATTCCAGCTTTACCATACTACTTAATGACCACCAGGGGACATTGCACCCCAGTCATACACTACATTACCAAAAGTATGTGGATACCTGCTCGTCGAACATTAATATAGAGTTGGTCACCTCTTTGCTGAGGTGGCAGGTAACCTAGTGGTTAGCACGTTGGGCCAGTAACCAAAAGGTTGCTGGATCAAACCCAGAGCTGCCAAGTTAGCCTAGTGGTTAGGTGTTGGGCCAGTAACTGGTAAAGGTTGCTGGCTTGAATCCCTGAGCTGGCCAGGTAAAAATCTGTTGTTCTAAACTATTTATTTCCCTAACTTACCTCATTTGCACTCACTGTATATAGACTTTTGTTTTCTTTTGTTCTACTGTATTATTGACTGTATGTTTTGTTTATTCCATGTGTAACCGAACCATGAAAAAGCCCCAGACCGTTATTACTCCTCCACCAAACTCTACAGTTGGCACTATGCATTGGGGCAGGTAACTCTCTCCTTGCATCCGCCAAACCCAGATTCGTCTGTCGGACTGCCTAATGGTGTAGCTCCAGAGAACGTGTTTCCACTGCTCCAGAGTCCAATGGCGGTGAGCTTTATACAACTCCAGCCGACGCTGGCATTGTGCATGGTGATTTTAGGCTTGTGTGCGGCTGGAAGCCCATTTAATGACCTCCCGACGAACACTTATTGTGCTGACGTTGCTTCCAGAGGCAGTTTGAAACTCGGTAGTGAGTGTTGCAACCGAGGACAGATGATTTTTACACGCTACGTGCTTTAGCACTCGACGGTCCCGTTCGGTGAGCTTGTGTGGCCTACCACCTACCACTTAGCGGCTGAGCTGTTATTGCGCCTAGACTTTTCCACTTCACAATAACAGCATTTACAGTTGACCGGGAAGCTCTAGCAGTGCAGAAATTTGACAAAATAACTTGTTGGAAAGGTGGCATCCTATGAGGGTGCCACGTTGAAAGTCACTGAGCTCTTCAGTAAGGCCATTCTACTGACAATGTTTGTCTATGGAGATTGCATGGCTGCGTGTCTATGGAGATTGCATGGCTGTGTGCTTGATTTTATACACCTGTCAGCAAAGGGTGTGGCTGAAATAGCCAAATCCACTAATTTGTGGGGGTGTTCACATACCTTTGTGTATATAGTGTATGTCTATGGGTCTTTCAAATTATAAGTTTAATATACTGTACCTGACAAGCCTATGTCACTGGGTATTTAATTGAGGTCAAGTGAGCCGACACTCACCAAACACAGTCAAGCCATCTTTCCTTCTGAATTTGGGTGCGTTAATACACAACACTTTAGGGTATCACATGTTTTCTGGTAGGGAAACAGTGGTTATGGTGTGTAGATGGTGTGTAGATATGAAAGAGTCTGTAGTAGGTTCCCACTTTCACTTCTGTTTCAGGTTCCCACTTTCACTTTGTTTTGACTGTATCCCCAATATCCAGTAAGTTCATGGTTTGAGGGAGGCTTATTCAGAGAAACTACTTTCAGACAAACTTAATGTATCTTTGAATCCAGGCCAGGATCAAGGTAAGTGGCAATATTTTCATATTTTACTTATTTTATTAAAGTAGTAACATTAACATCTATACAAGGTGATGGGGATTTCTGTGATGGTTTTGCAGCATATTTCATCTATTGGGCTGTTCCATATGAATTCAATCTCTTTCTGACCACATCCCCTTTGATTTGAACGAAACCTTCCATAAATGTTTGACCATAGTAGAAGTGGTCAGAAAGATACTATGAGACATGTTCATCCCTGAAAAAGATATACAGTTGAGCTTGATATCATTTGAAAGCTTTCAAACAGGTTTGTCAAACTGTTTTTTTCATTCTAGATTTTTCTTAATGTTATTTTTTTTAAACCTTTAATGTCAATGATCTAAAAACGTGTAAACTCAAACATTTTCAGATATGTTGTAGTTTAGACCCTATTTTACATGATCTGAGGTTTTAGTGTTGTGCCAGTCATTGGTTGAGACACAGCATGCTATTGAATACAGGTTGGGTGTCATTTCAATAATAGCAATAGAATGGACCTATCCCTTCAAACCACTGCAATTTAGCTGGTAAACCATAGACATTTAAATTTAATTTACATTTCAACTTCCAATTACCACCAGAAAGATGGCTGCTGGTCCACCAACTATTGAATATCAACTTCAATGGGAATGTCTATGCTATTACAAAAACAGAAAAAACAAAAACAAAACAATAACAAAAAACAAAACAGCTTGCATTGTTTTCCTACAGATGTACACAACCTACTCCATATTTCCAAAGTGAAAGAAACATTCTAGAAGAATATCCAAATGAATAAAAATGAAGTCTTGATGGTGTATGTCTTCACACCCCAGAGATAATACTTGGTGGAAAGACCTTAGGCAGCCATTACAGCTGCAAATGATTTAGAATATGATTCTACCAACTTTGCAAAAACTCTTAGGGCAACATCTATACATTGTTTATATCAAAATTGCTCAAACTCAGTAAATTTTGTTTGAGTCATTCATAGACAGCATTATTCAAACTGTCAGAACTGAGACTGTAGACCCTCAGGAACACTCACCATCTCTCAGTAGGAGTGGGTAAAATCACCAGGGAATGCCATATTACAATCTATGTGTTGTGATAATGACGTTGTTTGCTTTATGAAGTGCTCGACCTCCAGATGAGTGTGAGGGGGAGTTTAATATAAGGAATTTGAAATTATTTATACTTTTACTTTTGATACAAAGTATATTTTAGCAATGACATTTACTTTTGACACTAAAGTATATTTAAAACCAAATACTTTGACTTTTACTCAAGTAGTATTTTACTGGGTGACTTTTATTTTTACTTGAGTAATTTTCTATTAAGTTGTCTTTACTTTCACTCAAGTATGACAATTGGGTACTTTTTCCACAACTGTGCATAAATGGTAGATGTATATCACCTAGTCAAACCTGAAAAATAGCTCAACTTTGAACACCACTATAACCTGAATGTTTTGGCATTCAGGTCCAACAAGTATATTTCTGGCCACTTTCGACTATGGGCAAACATGTATGGAAGGTTTCATTCAAAACAAAGGGGTGAAGTAAGAAAGGGATTTAAGCAATATGGTACGACCATATTCCTAAATAACAATTTAGTGACCATATGAGATAAAATTATAATAATAGTGACTGGTTTACTTGACTGATCGTTTACTGAAAATGTAACTGTATATGGTATTTTCTTATACAGTCCATAGGCCGTTGTTGATTGGCATAGGCAGTTTTCCATTTTCTTTCATAGCATTTTTTGAGTAAAAGCTGAACAAATATAACATTGATATTATGGATAGTATTACTCAATTGTTTTCTTTTCATATTCAAAAATAAGGGTTCCCTTTCATTTTCGTAACTGGTCGCCAAACAACCTATGGGAACTTCTGATGACTGTAAACATCTTTGATATTAAGCATCTCAATCAGGTCACAAGAAGGGGAAGGAGTTCCCATAGGTCGTTCGGCAACTCGTCACTCTACTCAGAGAAACAAGGTTACATCCGTAACCCAAACGTTTTGTTGAACTTTATCATTTGACTGCAACCATAGCTGAAGACAAAGACAGAAAGGTGGTGTATGTGATAGGACTGGACTTGTGTTTCAGATGTAATTCACACTTCAGAGCCAATGTGTTATTTCCTGTTTTGGGGGATTTCACATAAACCAAAAGTGAAACCAACGTTCTAAGGGATGTCTATGGGCTCCAGTGAAAATTATTTCTTTCAGATTAACAAATTGTGATCACACTTCCTTCACTCTGCCTTCACTTTTTGGCTGTCCCCATAGGAAAACACTTTTAAGAGCCCTTTTGGTTCCTGGTAGAACCTAAAAGGGTTCTCCTAAGGGGACAGTGGAAGAACCCTTTTTGAACCCTTTTTACTGAGTGTATTCAACCTTCACTATCAAATGTTTTGGCAGGAGTTGTAATGGCGGGACAAGGATTTCAAGGTGCACTGGGGTCATGCTCCTTGTGTGTCTCCTTGGACTAACAAAAGAGTTTGGTAAGAAGTGCTGTTTTCACAATACAATGCAAGTTTAAAAGTGGGTTTAATTTAGCGTAGTTGTTTTGTATTCCACATTTTAAAAACGGTGTAAAATATTAACAATAATTAACTTATTTCCGTAGAACTTGAGGACAAAGACTGGGACGAGTTGAGGTCTGATGTGGCTGCGCTGCACAGATTGAAAGGATTACCTGATCAAATGACACGTAGGACCACAGGAGCAGACACCAGGTGGGTTTAATTCAGCCTTGATATCTCTGTCAAACCTCTCTTAGCCATTGTTGATTGAGATGTTCAATATTGTTTATCTCTGTTTAGAGAGATAACAATGCACGGGACCAGGACAAAGAGATTCAGCAATTACAGGTAACATATCCACTCAGAGAAGTGACAAAATGTATTATTGCCCAGTACAGACGATTGAAAGAGGAATCACATAACAGCAAATGATTTAGGTATTACCGATCTATTGTATTTCCTCAGGGCATATGTGGAGAAAAAGCCCATGGCTTTATTTGATGGTCTTAGGGGATGTGACAATTTTACAACATGCGTCATTCAAATGGATCAGGTAAGAAAGTGTCTGTTAAGCTGCATGTATGAACAGTTATTTATGAGCTATAATTGTAATTCTAGTTCAGACATGTACAGTTACAGTAGCATATCTTTGTTCACATTTATTCCAGTCATTTAATTTAAATGTGCAAACTGGGATTGGTAGGTTATATCCATTTTTGGACTTTCAAATGAATAATATATAGGCTAGTCAATATAGTATTACCCCACCGCAAATCATAGCAGCACCAATATAGCAGCACCCCACCGGTAAATCATTAGATCTGATTAATGCAATTCCATCTTTGATTACTGTAACCATAGAAAAAATATGTAATAATATATGCAGCAATGAACGGGGTTCACAGGGTGAAAGAAAGGACTCAAGATCAGAATTCTATCATGCAGGAACTATCTTCCTTTCGGTGCAATCATGAGTGTAAATACAAAATCTGTATATGTTACCGTGGAATCAGCGTCAGGTCTTGAGTCGGCAGTTTACAACGCAAAATCTAAGATTTTTTATAACTAACCCAAGATAGACCAGAGCCTGTCGTTTCATAGTGGGCAGAACAAACAAGGATGTGGGCAGAGCCAAGCACAAGCTAGTGAGATCCTATTGGCTTGTTCTAGAATTTATTTGCATATTTCCATTAGGGAACACCTACTCTGTGAAGTGCATGTGTGCAATAGCTCAATTCGCCCTTACCCAAAGTCTACAAAATGCGCCCTTACCCAAAGTCTACAAAATTCCATTTGCTACAGATTCTAATTTTGGTAACAGAAAACTGTATGGAGATCAAATGTTTAGTCGTTGAGAAAATTTTTATAATGTTGGCCAAAATCCATCTCGCTCCATCTTCTTCCACTGCCGGCCACTGGGCTTCCTCTCATCACCATATTTGGTAGTGAGTGGAAACACCAATAGGATGCTTCACATTACATCTGGTGAAATATCTGGCTCATTGTTCTATCTGTGACAATATTCTAGAAATGGCTAGTTATAGGAAAATTTGATTTAATCCATTTTAGAACAAGGCTGTAATGTAACAAAAAGTGGAAATAGCCAAGGGGTCTGAATACTTTACGAATGCACTGTATATACTGAACAAAAATAAAAATGCAACATGCAATAATATAATTTACAATAATAATATAATAATATAATAATGAGGATTTTACTGAGTTTAAATCAAATTAATTTTTATTTGTCACATGTTCCGAATACAACTTACTGTGAAATGCAAGCCCTTAACCCTTACAAACCCTGGTTTGTACTCACTACCCTCCGTAGTGTCTTGCGGTCTGATGCCGGGCAGCTGCCATACCAGGCTGTGATGCAACCAGTCAGGATGCTCTTGATGGTGCAGCAGTAGAACTTTTGAGGATCTGAGGACCCATGCCAATTCTTTTCAGTCTCTTGAGGGGGAATAGACGTTGTCTTCCTCTTCACGACTTTCTTGGTGTGTTTGGACCATCATAGTTTGTTGGTGTGTCACGACTTCCTCCGAAGTTGGTCCCTCTCCTTGTTCGGGCGACGTCCCGGAGGTCGACGTCACCGGTCTTCTAGCCATTGCCGATCCACCTTTCATTTTCCATTTGTTTTGTCTTGTCTTCCATCACACCTGGTTTCAATCCCATCAAAGGCACACAACTGTCTATATAAGGTCCCACAGTTGACAGTGCATGTCAGAGCAAAACCAAGCCATGAGGTCAAAGAAATTGTTCGTAGAGCTCCGAGACAGGATTGTGTAAAGGCAGATCTGGGGAAGGGTACCAAAAATGTCTGCAGCATTGAAGGTTCCCAAGAACACAGTGGCCTCCATCATTCTTAAATGGAAGATTTTTGGAAGATTTTTTTTTACAGCATGTGCAAATGAGGTAGGATGAGAGAGAAAAAGGCAATAAATAGGCCACGGTGGCAAAGTAATTACAATATAGCAATTAAACACTGGAATGGTAGGGTGTGCAGAAAATGAATGTGCAAGTAGAGATACTGGGGTGCAAAGGAGCAAGATAAATAAATACATACAGTATGGGGATGAGGTAGATTGGATGGGCTATTTACAGATGAGCTATGTACAGGTGCAGTGATCTGTGAGCTGCTCTGACAGCTGGTGCTTAAAGCTAGTGATGGAGGTAAGAGTCTCCAGCTTCAGAGATTTTTGCAGTTCGTTCCAGTCATTGGCAGCAGAGAACTGAAGGAGAGGCGGCCGAAGGAAGAATTGACTTTGGGAGTGACCAGTGAGATATACCTGCTGGAGCGCGTGCTACGGGTGGGTGCTGCTGCTATGGTGGCCAGTGAGCTGAGATAAGGCGGGGCTTTACCTAGCAGAGACTTGTAGATGACCTGGAGCCAGAGGGTTTGGCGGCGAGTATGAAGCGAGGGTCAACCAACGAGAGCATACAGGTCGCAGTGGTGGGTAGCATGAGAAACCAGATTCTCTGGTCTGATGAAACCAAGACTGAACTCTTTGGCCTAAATGCCAAGCATCACGTCTGAGGAAACCTGGCACCAGCATCATACTGTGGGGATGTTTTTCAGCGACAGGGACTGGGAGACTAGTCAGGATCGAGGCAAAGATGAACGGTGCAAAGTACAGAGAGATATCCTTGATGAAAACCTTCTCCAGAGCGCTCAGGACCTCAGACTGGGGCGAAGGTTCACCTTCCAAAAGGACAATGACCCTAAGCATACAGCTAAGACAACGCAGGAGTGGCTTCGGGGTCAAGTCCCACCCACCCGTAGCACGCGCTCCAGCGTGCTTTTACACCTGCATTGTTTGCTGTTTGGGGTTTTAGGCTGGGTTTCTGTACAGCACTTTGAGATATCAGCTGATGTACGAAGGGCTATATAAATACATTTGATTTGATTTGATTTGAGCGGCCCAGCCAGAGCCCGAACTTGAACCCGATCAAACATCTCTGGAGAGACCTGAAAATACTTGTGCAGCAACGCTCCCCATCTAACCTCACAGAGCTTGAGAGGATCTGCAGAGAAGAACTTCCCAAAAGAAAGGTGTGCCAAGCTTGTAGTGCCATACCAAAGAAGACTCGATGCTGTAATCGCTGCCAAAGATGCTTCAACAAAGTACTGAGTAAAGGGTCTAAAAATGTGATATTTCTATTTTTTATTTGTAATATATTAGCTAAAATTTCTAAAAACCTGTTTTGCCTTTGTCATTATGGGGTATTGTGTGTAGATTGTTGAAAAAAAACAATAATTTAATCCATTTTAGAATAAGGCTGTAACGTAACAAAATGTTGAAAAGGTCAAGGGGTCTGAATCCTTTCCGGTGGCACTGTAGATAGGAGACAGCATATTAGATGTGCAAGGATAGATGTTGTTGATGGTGTAGATAGGAGACAGCATATTAGATGTGCAAGGATAGATGTTGTTGATGGTGTAGATAGGAGACAGCATATTAGATGTGCAAGGATAGATGTTGTTGATGGTGTAGATAGCATGAATCTGTAACATCAATTATGTATTAGCAGTGAGCTAATGCGACCATTACATTTAGAGCATGCTAGCTAACTCATTTGTTCAGCAATAACATTCAGAAGTACATCACAGAAACCCGCAAATCTAACAGGCAAATACCAACTGAGATGCAAAAATACCATCTGAGACATTTGCAGACCTCAGCATACTCCATCTGCAGCTGGATGCTTCTGAAAATACAAGACAATTACACAATTGTGGACCAACTTATTTGTAGTCTTTCTTGAACTTCATTGCTGGGCTTGTAAGGGCTTGTAAGTAAGCATTTCACGGTAAGGTCAACACCTGATTTGATTTGACTTAACACACTTAACCCAAAAATGTATCCACGTTTTCATCATCATTGTAAAGCCCTAAATTAGTTTGTAACTTTGGCAAAGTTATTTCTGAAGTTTATTATTTATTTCACGTGATTACTGATTAATTTATGTCTGTCCCTCATTTTAAGGCCAACCTGATACATGAACAGAGCTCTCCTTTTGATATGGTGAAAATATTCCTATTTAAAAAACTTAATTCAAAAGAAACATTGAACATCTAATCGTCAAATCATAGAGTAAAAGTGGGAGATGGTTCTACTCTTTTGGCACCTACCTTCAGGGCCCCCCACCCTAAAAGGTACATGGCCATTTAGGTCAGATTGTTCTTCAAGATGTTCAAATGTTCACAGATGACCAGAAGGGTCTAATAATAACCACAGTGGTTATAGAGGGTGTAACAGTTCAACACCTCAGGAGTGTATGTCAGTTGGTTTGTAAACTATATTTAGTCTGCAAATGTTTACTGAAAACATGATTACATTTGCACAATGATTACTTGAAGTCTCTTAAATACATTGTTACAGTTGTTGATTAGCTAGCTAACACATTCTTGACATATTAGTATAGACATGAAATCAGTCAAACCACCACAAAACAAGACATAGTATCAAGAACAAGATACAACTAGCTGAAACGAGCCACCTATGACGTCAAAACTATGAAATAACACACGTGGAATCATGTAGTAACCAAAAAAAGTGTTAAACAAATAAAAATACATTTGAGTTCAACTGTCGTAGCCCAACAGAACCCAAAATATAATCTTGTTCAGCCTGGCTGTACTCCGTTGTTTGTAAACAATGCAATTGTAAACCATAGTGTCCGAAATTAAGCAAAACTGATAATCCTGATTGAATCATGAACAATGATGAATGAGAACGTTACAGAGGGTTGAAGATACCCCCATGACATGCTAACCTCTCACCATGCTAACCTCCTTGTTATAGGTAATGGTGAGAGGTTAGCATGTCATGGGGTATGATCTTCAACCTCTGTAACTTTCTCATTCATCATTGTTCATGATTCATTCAGGATGATCCGTAATCATGGTAGCATCCACATGAATGTAGAAGTGTTCAGAAACATATTCACTTCTTATTTACAATAAAAGTGACTCCAAAATGACACAATACATTACTTACATGAATTTCTATTGGGCACAAAATAATCTGAAACAACCAAAACGAATATCAAATGCATCCAACAAGATACACAAGCTTGATGTAGTCATTGCGTACTTTAAAAAAAAATATATTTTATTTTTATTTCACCTTTATTTAACCAGGTAGGCTAGTTGAGAACAAGTTCTCATTTGCAACTGCGACCTGGCCAAGATAAAGCATAGCAGTGTGAACAGACAACACAGAGTTACACATGGAGTAAACAATTAGCAAGTCAATAACACAGTAGAAAAAAATGGGCAGTCTATATACAATGTGTGCAAAAGGCATGAGGAGGTAGGCGAATAATACAATTTTGCAGATTAACACTGGAGTGATAAATGATCAGATGGTCATGTACAGGTAGATATATTGGTGTGCAAAAGAGCAGGAATATGGGACCAAATACTAAACTTTTTACTACTTTATTCATAAAATCTTTCGGGTTGGCAATCATTTTGATGCCTACCTTTTGAAAAAACAAGTAGTACTTTTGTGCGTACAATATAGCTCAGTATTTGAGTACAGTCTTTATTTCTCATCTTTATACATTTTATATTTTAGTAGACACTCTTATCCACAGCGACCTACAGGAGCAATTAGGGTTAAGTGCCATGCTCAAGGCACAGATTTTTCACCTACTTGGCTCAGGGATTCAAACCAGCAACCTTTTGGTTACTGGCCCAACACTCTTAACCGCTAGGCTACCTATCAATGGTGTCAATCATTTCGGACCCCACTGTAGTTTCAAAAATGGTTAAAACACACATTTTTATCTCATGGAGGGTCAGCCTTCGCATCCATGGATGGTCAGTCCTTGCTCTGTCTATGCATTTTAGAGTGGTTAAATCTTTCGAATCCCAGATTCAATCTGTTTTTTATATTGTTTTTTTCCCTCAGGATTTTGAAAGGTTTCTGGAAGAAATTGATAGACAAAAGATCCAAGATTTGCTGCTGTCTGCTTCTGAAATGTCTTACACCTACAGCAACAAACTTCTCCTTATAATGGACAAGGAAGAGTGGACTCGTCAGCGAGTAGAAGAGGAGTACAGCATAGATCCTCATTATTCAGTAATGGTCAGTGATGCTTGTATGTACAATGATTCATGTCTCCCAATCGTTAACAGTGGCACAGTTGTGAAGATATTTGGTACTGCCTCAGAGGATGGACATACTCTGTCCGGTTACTCTGGTTCCTCACTAGCAAATCTAATGTTGACACCATCATTGAGAGCAGCATCCGTTTTCTCCCTTGACATCAATACTACTTCTTCATTTCATAATGACTTCATGAGGGTTTTTAAGTATCATGACAATAATGCTGTCTTGGAAACTACCAGCCCAGGAGATCTTCTCATCTTTCAAATCATGGATCACACTGACACTGCAGCTGAGTACCATGCTCCAAAGAGACCTATTGATCACACCACACAGTATGATAAACAGCACATCCTAATACTGGAAGATAACCCCATTGTTCGGGAAGCTGCTAAATTTCTATATGAGAAACATCCCTCTGTGACCTCTGTGTACATCCTGGAAAACCAACAGCCTAAAGTGATCAAAGGCGACCCGGTGCCACTGTCAGAAGAGAGCAGACTGGTCCTTGTAGGCCATGGGAGCAGAGACAGCGAAGGAGAGATGAGGGTTGGAGGGTACAAAGCCGAAGACGTGGCTGACATCATTGGACGTACTGCCAGGACTAGTGACCATATTAAAACCACAAGTGTGGTGGCCTGTGAAGTTGGGTCTGATGAAGCCTTCAAGAACACCCTGTTAAAAGAGCTCCACACCAGGTCTATTGAGACAGAACTACACCTAAGGAGTTCTTTGCTCCAAGTCAGCCACTCTGGGGAGAAGATAACTGTAGAAATAACCCCACTGGATTGGAAACAAAACATAAGGATGACAGCAAGAAAGTGGTGGCAATGTTAGACAGAGATGGAAATGTCATCACTAGGGAACAGTTCAGCAACATGGGGGAAGGGATTTTTTCAAATGAGAGAAACTTTCTAGGGGAAACTTCTGTTCAAGAACGTTTTAAAAAATACAGAGACACATGGCCAGACAATCCAAAGAGATTTGTTGAATCTTATGCACGTAGAAAATATACTGATGAACTTGAAGCTTTAACCTGGGCAATTTTTGAACCAATGAAAAGTGATAAAAATTCAAAAAAGTTACAGACAAATTTGGACAATGAAGAGTTTCGGATATGCAATATTGAGAGGCAAATGATAAACGGAAGAAATACAATAAAGGAGAAAAAATGGATTGAAGATAACAATGTCATTAAAGGTATTCTTGATAACTGCTATGAAATGAAGTCAGGGGAGGATATCCTAAGTGTGATCCATCACAATGCAAAGCTTGGAGAAGATAAGACCACCTACCTGATGTTACATGACTGGATTTATGAGATAAACCCCCAATCTTTATATGTGTTTCCAGTGGGGGAAAAGCTTGACAACAATGAAAAGGGAGATCAAAACAGAATAGATGAGATAAAACGTTGTGTTGAGGAACAGATTGGCAAAGAACATTATCCAGCCATCCGTGAAAATATAGGAGATGGCAAAGAAAGTTATCCTAATTTTGTGACAGAAACTCTTCAAGGGGAATACATTAATAAAGGCTCACAAGGTATGATGAAGGAGGCATGGTACAGAACATATTTCTTGGCATCAATAATATCAGAGTCTTCCAGAAATTTCCGTACATTTCCTCTTGTTCTGATGGCCTTAGATATGGCCCACAGCACAGACAATAATGTGAAAGAGAAAGGTTTGAGTTTCCTCATGGAGAATCATCCAATGGCAGCAGGTGGTTCTTGGGTGGATCCAAGTAGGCGAGGATTTTTCGGTTCGTCCTCAGAAATAGATTCTAGCAAATTAAAAAACAGATTCAAAAATAAACGTAAGATCCCAGAGGAATTACAAAAGGATCTTATGGACCTTACAGAAAAAGAGAATAATGTGTTTGAAGAATGGTGGAAATGGAAAAAAATGGATAACAACAAGGTAGAAGATGAGATCTACAAACTTGCAAATGAGTATGCACTAGTTAATGATGATTCAAAAAGTTCATTTATAAAGGATTATAGTCATTTCTTAAATGAAATTGGCAAACAATCAACCCTAAATGAGGTCACTGGACTTTTGGGTGGGTCCCATGATGGCTCTGTGACATTGAAAGATCTACATTCCGCTTCAGAAGTAGAGCATTCACTCAAGCTCTCTTCGTATTACGCCAGGTCCTCTGCTATGTTTGCTGAACAGATTCACAATCAATTGAGGAGAGAATTTGGTGACAGGCTGGACTCGGAGGGACTACATGTCAAAGAAGGCAGTATTAGGCTGGAGGATGGACAATTTCGATGCCAGTTTACATCGAAGAAGAATCTCCGGGAAACAATTGAATTTAAGGTGGAGTTGCATCCAGAGGGACAACTATACACAGAGAAAATGTGGAAAACATGGAGACAGTTCATGGCCTGGAGATTCCAGATGGGACCCATTCTCACCAGGTCTCGAAGCATCTAGAGCATACAGGGATGGCAATTGGAGCAGTGGGACTCATGTTGGGGATGCAAGGAGCTGTTCATGCTTTTGAAGAGGGAGACATTGAACATGGTACAATAGCCACGTTACAGACTGTACATGGAGTCACAGGAATGACCTTGGCTGCAGTTGGAAAACAAGTTCCTCAGCTTTTAGAGCGCAAGGCAATGAGAGCCATGGTAACATTAATCAAAAGCCCTGTGGTGAAACGTGCCCTGGTGGTTATGCCAATCATAGGGATTGGTTTTGGAATTTACAATATTGTGGAAGACTTTAAGAGGAAAGATGCACTGGGGTATATTGATGCTGCATTCGATATTTCAATAGTTGCCTTGGATATTCTTGAAATCGCTCAACCAGAACTGGCGCCATTTATTGCGCCAATCAACCTGGCACTAAATACCATACGAATGATCTTTGATGATGTATATCTTGATATTCAGACTGAACTTATTCATTTACCACCAAATGCTGGAGTTTTGGCAAAAATAAGAGCATTCTTTTTTGGCTTTGGGAAAGGACTTTTACACTTTATCCTTGGTGTGGAAAGCTTTTTTTATACTATTCCTTATCGTGAGATTGAGGAGGGACGAAGGCTTGTTCAACAAATTTCAGACCACCAAAAGTACTATTATTTTGCAGAGGTACAGGATGGGAGAAAGGCCATTGATTTCACAGCTGGTGAGGATTCTTGGAATGGAGGGAGTATCACTTTTTGTCTCTCAGACCAGGGACCATCTGACTTCTGCATGGATTATTTTGTATCCAGTGACGAAAACTTGGGGGAAAAGTGTTGGACTATTGACACACATGGAACTAAAGACATTGTTCTAGGCATTGGAGAATCACATAGATTAACTTACAAAAACATAAATATAAAAACACTCCTATTCATAAAAGTTGGCTCTATGTCTGTCGTTTCTGGTTATGAGGCTTTGTCAGACACAAGATTTGGAACATATTGGGGAAACAATGAAGCAAATAATTTTTTTGCCGTACAGAAGGCAGATGACCACCATGGCATGGAAATCATGTTGAGCTATTACTACAAGCTTTATGGAAAAAATGGTGATGACGTGTTCTATTTGGGACCTCAAAAAAGCTATGTGGAGGGGTGTGGCGGCAAAGACACTTTCATCATTCCTGTCAATGGAGGAAACACGATTATTAATAACTATGATCCTTTCAAATCAACAGATGTCCTACTCCTTGGCGTTAACTACAGTCAGATTTCTGTCAGTAAGTCAGGAAATGATATTGCTTTAAGATATCTTGGTAACCATAACATTAGGATTATGAACTGGTTTTTGGGGGACGAATATCGCCACATGAACATGATGTCAGAGGACGGAGTCCTGTTCGACATCTCCACCACAGTGATTTCCTCTGTCCAACTGATTGCCAGAGGTATCAATAGAATGTCTAAAACTCACGGCCAGACAGTGAACGCTTCCGAACCACTTCTCCTTAGCGTTACTAATATCATGGGGTCTCCTTACAATGACATACTAATAGGAAATAGACAGAAGAACCTGATTGATGGTGGAGGGGGTCAGGACCACCTGAGGGGAGGAGAAGGAGAGGATATATATATGGTTTATGAGAAAAAACTGTCAAAGATATTCATTGAAAATCACTCCAATGACAATGAAACAGACCTACTGGTGATAGAGGCAAACCTTCATGAATTCAAAGTTAAAGTGGATGGAAACCATCTCAAACTGATTCCTTTTGCTGATCAAAGTTCTGATGTGACCTTAATGAACTGGTTCCGTTCAGATGCGGACAGGCACTTGCTTGTTATCACAAAGGATCTGGTCACCTTCAGCATCTCCGAGAACAAGGCAGCCTGTGAGCAGATTGACTCATTTAAGAGCAAATGCCTCATAAGTCAGAATCTAGATTACAGAAAGTCCACAGCTGCTCTACATGTGGATCTGCAGGAGGATGAGGCTTTCCAAAGTGTCACAGAGGTGCGAGGCTCAGCCTTCAATGACATCATCAAAGGGAACGTACAACACAACACAATTGTGCCAGGGCGGGGAACAGACTTTCTTCAAGGGCGTGGAGGGGAGGACAGGTATGTTGTAACTCCAGGTCAAGGCTTGAAAACCATTGAGAACCACTCACCCGATCTGGCTACTGATGTACTTTTCCTGAGAGAAAAATATGATTTCATCAATTGTAAATGTAATGGACCAGACATGTATCTCTCCATAAATGGCTCACAGGAAGTCCTATTGAAGGGCTGGTTTCACTCAAGGAACTCTCAACACCTCCACATCCAATCAGCTGATGGAATAACATTTCAACTGGAGTCCAATGCCAGCAGTTGCGATGGCTCCTTAAAGCTGCCTCAGTCTGTGGATTTCCGAAATAGGGTGACTGGAGAAATCATGAAGATGAATAACAGCGACTTTGCCTCAGTGGTGGAAATGTATGGCTCATCTGGTTTCGACAGCATGGAAGGAAATGACAAAAATAACATGCTGGATCCTTTTACTGGAGGTGGTAGCATGGTGGGAGGAGATGGGGAGGATACCTACGTAGTGAACACTGGATATGGAACCAACATCATGATTGAAAACTTTGCAGAGGATGAAAGAATGGATACTGTGTTGTTTGAGATGGATTTCCTTGGTAGTGGTCAACTCACAGTTCAATCTGACAAGCATGATGTACTTGTGAGCACAGGTACACAGGGGCATAAAATTCAGGTCAGAGTGCTCAACTATAATTCAGGGCAACAACACCAACACCTTAGCTTCCAGAGCTCTGATGGAGTGCATTTTTGGGTTAGATCTCCAGTTGGAAACAAAACGCGTAGCTTTCAAAAGCCTTGGATTGAAGCTTACAAAGTGACAATGAAAGGAAAACTGGGAGACTGCCAAATAGATCTGAGTTCTCAATCAAATTTATCATTGGTTCACACTGTGCAGGGCTGTCCCCATGACTCCAATTACATTACAGGTAATGAGCAGGAGAACGTACTCTTCGGTGGCATCAAGGATGATGCACTGGATGGAGGGGCCGGCCATGACACCTTGCTGGGCGGTCAGGGCAATGACATCCTGATTGGGAACATAGGAGATGACACTCTTTATGGAGAGGAAGGGAGTGACACCATGATGGGCGGCTCAGGCTCTGACACCTTCGTTCCCGGACCAGGGGCTGATCTAGTGGACGGGGGCCCAGGGAGAGACACTGTACTGTACCAGGGGGATCATGAGAGGGGTGAGGGCGTTTACGTCAACCTGCTGAGCGGAGAATGCCGTCAGGCAGATGCTGAGGGAGACGTGTTGAAGGATGTTGAGAATGTGATTGGCACTATCTACTCAGATATCTTGGTGTCCGGCTACGAACCTGCCCTACTAAAAGGCTCTGACGGCAACGACATTCTAGTGTCCCTTGTGGGAGGAGATTACTTGATTGGAGGAGAAGGAAGTGACATTTACATGATGGTTTCCCACCATGGCTCAGTGATCATAGACAACTGTGCTACAGATAATGCCACGGACATTGTGTACCTGCGCTCTCTGTCTAAGAAGTCTGTTGACTGTTCATATCTACTTGAAGGAGTGTTTCTTACATTTTATGGACTCGGCGACACTACTGTTGACATAGAGCTGCGAAACTGGGTCAACTTCAGTCATGAGTGTGGCCATCTTATGCTGGTCCTCAATGAGGGTGAAATATCTGTAGATGAACTCATGCAGGAGTGTGAGTTGAGATATCACATGCAAAGAGTCGTGGCAACTGTTACATTAATCCTTCTACTTGCCGTTTTACATGGCATTATTTTGGTAATACCTGTAATCCATAGAAAGAGGAAGAGGGGACAAGGAGGGAAAGACAGCAGTGATAGAGCTACTGAAATGGGGAAAGACACACTAGAAGTGCGAGAAGAGGACGCACCTCTCCAGGGCTTAACTTCTCAACCTAAAGTAGAGGAAGACGAGGAAGAGAAGGAAACTGAATGAGAACGATAGACATTCAGTAACTCAGGACAGGACCTCAGAGGATGGAGAGGAGACAAGTGAGTGAACGACGCCCTCATAATAAGTTTGGTGAACGAAAACAGGGGGAGCAAAAGATATAACCACATGGCATAAAGTACTAACCAACTCCCTCCACTTAATATCTAGCAAATGTAACCTGACCAATGGTTTTATGTTAATCTCTTACTAAACACAGCTATGAATACCTAACTACAGTATCAGAACTAATCACTGTTCATAAATAATCACTTCTTGTTATTATATCCTTATATTATACAAAAATAGCTCTCTGTCTGGAAATATTAAAATTCATGTTCATATCATGTTTAAATCAATGAAATGTTAATGTTAATAAAATACAAAGCTTTTAAAAAAAATGATTTCTACCCTATTATACATCTATGCTTGAATTGACCCGTTTCCTTTCAGCTTGGATGTGGCATGTGTTGAACTGAACAGCAGATGACAGTATTGGAAAGCCTAGCACTAGTGGTTTGTAAAAAGATGTGACTCACACAGAGCCTTTAGAAAATAGAACCTAATCATCGAGGCATCCAGTTGTCGCCAAGGTAACTTTTCAAGTCAGTCCACCATACAGCATGTCATTAATTATTTAGGAAAATGTATATAAAACTTGTATAAACTGCATTTAGAGGTCACCCGATTAATCGGGAATGACCGATTAATTATGGCCGGTTTCAAGTTTTCCTAACAATGGGTAATTGTATTTTTGGACACCGATTTGCCAAAAAAAATTTTTTCACCTTTTTTATAACGAGGCAAGTCAGTTAAGAACACATTCTTATTTTCAATGACGGCCTAGGAAAGGTGGGTTAACTGCCATGTTCAGGGGCAGAATGACAGATTTGTACCTTTTCAGCACTGGGATTCATTTTTGCAATCTTCCGGTTACTAGTCCAATGCTCTAACCACCTGCCTTACATTGCACTCCACGAGGGACTACCTGTTACGTGAGGGCAGCAAGAAGCCAAGGTAAGTTGCTTGCTAGTATTAAACTTATCTTATAAAAAACAATCAATCTTAACATAATCACTAGTTAACTACACATGGTTGATGATATTACTAGTTTATCTAGCGTGTCCTGCGTTGCATATAACCGATGCGCCGACTTCGACAAACTGGGATGATTTAACAAGCTAATTTGCGAAAAAAGCAGTGTCGTTGCACCAATGTACCTAACCATAAACATCAATGCCTTTCTTTAAAATCAATACAGAAGTATGTATTTTTAAACCTGCATACTTAGTTAATAGTGCCTGCTAACATGAATTTCTTATAATTAGGGAAATTGTGTCACTTCTCTTGCGTTCTGTGGAAGCAGTCAGGGTATATGCAGCAGTTTGGGCCGCCTGGCTCATTGCAAACTATGTAAAGTCCATTTATTCCTAACAAAGGCCGTAATTAATTTTCCAGAATTGATACAATATCCCTTTGAAATAAAGCACATTAGACCTGTTGTTCTGAGGGAGCAAGGAGAAACACAGTTTCCCTATTGGAGAGTCAACTGGATTAAGCGAGGGCAGGTCAAGAAGGTGAGGTCTGGCTACACCTCTAAATAAAATGAGAGTTCCAGATGGAATAGCATCAGACTATGGCGAACTCTCTAGGTGTGACAGGGATATTGTAAAGATAAAAATTCCTCATAATTGAGTAACAATCCTTCTGCATTAAAAGGTTGACTCACCAGTAGGATATGATTATTGAACCAGTACTTAAAAAATAAAGACTTGTTTCTATATAAAATGTCCTTATTGTTCCAAATGAAATACCTATGCGGGGGAAAGTTATGTTTATATATTAACGACCACGCTAAGAATACTTGTCTGTGTAAAGCAGATCATTTTGCAGGAATCTTATCAATGTTATAGTTACAAAGTAACATAAAATTGAGGCCACCAAAACGGGAGAAGATATAACGAGGGATGAAATTCCAAATTGAAGTAGGATTCTTTAAAAATGTTTAGCCCAATTTATCTTAAAAGTATTATTCAAAGTAGGAAAAATCGAAAAAAAAAAAGTTTTTTAAATGGAGTCCACCATATTCATATGAGTTCATAACGACAGATTTCCTAATACAATGTGTACGATTTTTCCAGATTAAGTTGAAAAGCACCCGGTCAACCACTTTACCTATTTTGTTGTCAAGATATAGGGACTGGGCTGCATAAGTAAGTCTGGAGATGCCTTCAGCTTTAGAAAGCAATACTCGACGTTTCAAGGATAAATCCCTCTGAAACCAATGGTTCAACTTGTGTTTTTTTTTCCAATAATAGGTATAAAAATGTAAAGAGCATCTTTCCTGTTGATCCTTAGATAAAGTAATCCCAAAGTAGGATGTCTATGGTAACAACATTACTGGGCGTCTGTTGCTGACGACAGTTGCAGTTTACTTTACGCCTGCTACGTTAGGTTAGTTGCAAACATGCTCATGAAATAATATGTGGTGTCTGATTGGTTTTCTTCACAGCCAATCACCTAAAGTTAACGCCCCGTTTCCTCAATACTATCCTATTGCACCATTGATGTGAAGCGGAAAATATCGTGTTTTTTTCCTAGCCGGCGCCCCACACTATAAAGGCCCTAGTCTGTCAGCGCTACAACCGAGGAAGTTTATACCTTTCTTCCAGGCTGGTGGAGCCTGAGCAAGTACTGGAATTGTCATTTTCCAACGTACCATCAAGAAAACATTTGCTCAGGTCCGTATTTTGGTTTTAGACAGACTGTTTGTTTCACTTTTTTGCTTAATGGATGCTAGACAAGCGTTTACAGGAAGTGCTATATGATGCCTTGCTGGTTAGTTACATTGCAGGAACAAAGTGCTTTCGATAGCGTAGGCCACCTTGCTTCGTTTTAGTGCTGACCAGAGCCATATCTAAATATATATCTAGTGCAGACGTTATATTCTGTATCTTTAGCAGCCTACGCCATAGCCTACTCTGGGATGCGGTAGTCAGGTTAAAGCTATTAATGAAGTGTCTCTTCATTCTGTTCATTCCGCCGTTAACCCATGTCGTCTAGTTATCTCCTGTTCGACCAGCTGAAATTATCCTGCGCCGTGCTTTTAAGTGCGTTCTCGGTAGGCGGATGCCTGCCTGTTTAATCGTGTTTTCTGACCGAAGGCCTTTTTGTTTTAGCTCTAGGACGCAATTTGCCAAGACACTGATACATCTGGATTAATGCCGCAAATGTTTTTGGAAAATCATCTCGGAACCTCTACGAGCCAGAATGTCGAATAAAATGTATTATAACTCTTTACCGGTTGGTCCTTTTGTAATGTGAGACTGTATCCACAGGAAAGTAAAATTGGGCTACATCAACTTTACAAAGCGCTGGTAGTGCGTTCAGACTTATCACCTAAAGCCTGTGCAGTACTGAAGCACAAGCTCTGCAAGTATGCATTCTTCTCGTGCATATATTCCATCTTGTGCGTATTCTTCGGGTGACAAATCTGTACGCACTACGTTTAACGGTGCTTTGAGAAGTCGACGTAATTCTACTTTCCTGTGGCCATCGTCACATTCATACCCTTCAAAAGGACCGACCACACGGACAACCGGTAAAGTAAAAATATTTATATTTGGCCTTTGTGAGTAAACTTTACTGATCAAACTAATTTCTGCAATTTAACGTCGGGTTTTCATGCTAGGATGCAACTTTCTTTCTACCCTTTTCTCATGGTTTCTATTCCCATAGTGGCATTTGGCTCCTCAGTTGGCCTTAACATCAAGAAACACTGCCTTACTCCACCTGTTAACTGCAAACCCAAGTCTACCCGAAACCTCTGCAATGATGGAAATTAGCAGTGACCCAGCCAGCAACAAGAACTCCCTCATCAATGTGATGCACCGCTTCATTGCCGCAACCAACAACATGGATGAAACTATCATGGTGCCCAGCCTGTTGAGGGATGTGCCCCTGGAGGAACAGGAGAGCCAGCAGGTTGAGGTGGTGGAGAACAACAATGAGCTGTCCTACCCTAACAAGCAGAGGGACATGTATGAGCACTACCTCCTCCTCAAGTCCATAAAGAATGACATGGAGTGGGGCCTGCTGAAGAGGGAGATGAGTGGCGGGGCCAGCTTCCTGGAAATGGCAGTCAAGCAAGAGGAGCAGCAGTCGATAACCAGGGGGCTCCCTGTCGACGAGAGCTCAGATCTGGAGGGCCGGTTCCACTATCACCTCAGGGGACTGTTTGGCGTCCTGTCAAAACTCACAGTGCAAGCAGACCACCTCACCAACTGCTACAAGAGGGAAATTGGAGGTGTTAACTTCATGAGATAGGGTCACATCTGCCTGAACCTGGTCTGCGTGACTCAAACCGTGGTGTCATGGAAGACTTCTTGCCCCTAGTGCAACAGGGTGGTGGACTGACCAGAGAAACTACCTTATGATTTCTTTGACTCCTGTCTTGAGTAGTAACAATCCACCCCCACTCTGTCACTTGCTTCCCAAACCTCCACTAATCATAAATGTATACCAATCTGACACTTGCATATGTTCCTGACTGTGTAAGGTCATATCTGATTCTGTATACAGTTGACTGTAAGTTCATCAGGTTGACATTTTACGATTATTGGCTGTTAGAATTTTCTGATATTGTATTTGGAGTCTAGTTGACACATGGCTCTGGTAGATGTACAAACTTCCCATAGTCTTCATTTCAAATCCAAACATTAATTTGGATTCGCATGTATGTCAGTGGAACTGGATGTCTTTAACTGTCTCGCAAGGTTTGACTAGGAGTATTTGGAATGCTGGTTGTTCTGTCCCTCAAAATTTAAACGACACTTGTCTGTGCTTGTTTAAGCGCCTTTATTTAAAATATGAAAACGTTTATTCATCGTATTGCTCATGAAACGTGGCGTGCCTTGAATTTTTATAACTCAAAGTCCTGCTCAGATGCCCCTACTGTTTGGTACACATTGTTTGAATGGCAACCTACTTTTCTTTGTCAAACTTCTGTAACACCACTTAATTGTCATGTATTGTCCTTGGGTATTTCAATTTTTATATTGGCAGAAATGCAGTAGAACTAAAAAAATAAATAAACTTCACCTGTTCAAATTTGTGTTGCAATAGCTTTAAACCTTGGTGTATTGCTTAATTGTCAAGGGTCTGTGTATACCATTTTCATATCAGCCAAGGTTTATTATCTATATAGGTTTTAATGCGTGATCTCACTTGAACTTTCTGTTACATATTCCTGGTAGGAATGAGAGGGTGATGTGCTCCAACATAACATGAGCACTGATTTGTCAGCGCAGTACAATTGCATGATGCACTTTAAATCCACTACAGGCTCCTTGTGGGTGTAAAGTAGGATTGGGCAAGTCTTGGAATTGATTTAACAGTATGAAAGTGGTAAGAGCCCTGGCACTTGCCCTAGAAAATACCTTGGGTAAAAAAAAAAAAATACAACTTGACAGAGTTGGCACAAAGTGTCAATCTTTTAGTAATGTTTAGCTGGGGGAAATTTACAATTTCTTGCTTTGAGTTTGTAGTTTAATCCCTTAGTGATTTCTGATGCAAAATTTCTGCTGAAGTGGACCAGGTTAAGGACATTGAGCTTTAATTGATTTAGTGCTTTTGTATGCCATTGAGTCAAAGGTACGACCACTTTAATGAGTTCATGAACTTTGGTATACACTAAAAGGCCGACAGTATGTGGACACCAGCTTGTTGAACATCATTCCAAAATCATGGGCATTAATATAGAGTTTTGCTATAACAGCTGCCACTTCTGGGAAGGCTTTCCACTAGATGTAGGAACATTTCTGCAGGGAGTTGCTTCCATTTAGCCACAAGCGCAGTAGTGAGGTCGGCACTGATGTTGTGCGATTAGACCTAGCTTGAAATCGGCATTCCAAATGTGTTCGATGGGGTTGAGGTCAGGGCTGTGCGTGCCAGTCAAGTTCTTCCACACCGATCTCAAACCTTTTCTGTATGGCCCTCGCTTTGTGCACAGGGCTGTGTCATGCTGAAACAGAAGGGCCTTCCCCAAACGGTTGCCGCAAAGTTGGAAGCACATTGTCTAGAATGTCATTGTAGTGTTAAGATTTCCCTTCACTGGAACTAAAGTGCCTAGCCCGAACCATTAATCCTCCACCAAACCGTTGCTCCTAGATGTTTCCACTTCTTAGTAACAGCACTTACAGTTGACTAGGTAAGAAATTGGACGGTGCCACGTTGAAGATAACTGACCTCTTCAGTAAGGCCAGTCTACTGCCAATGTTTGTCTATGGAGATTGGATGGCTGTGTGCTCGATTTTATACACCTATCAGCAACAGGTGTGGCTGAAACGGCAGAATCCACTAATTTGACAGGGTGTTCACACACTTTTTAAAAATATATAGTGTATGTTTTTGTTCCACAGTTGAACAATGTTTAACAAGTAGGCTACCTCATAAGCCACTATTCAGCAATTGTTCAACCTGCACATCACATTGTGGGCATCTAGGTTGATTGAGCAGAGAGATCTGAATAATAAGTAGCTTGCAGCTATAAAGAAATAAATTAGCATGGAATTTACCATAAATCCACGATAACCTTTTTGACTGTTTTATCATTCAGGACACCATTCTCCAAGCTCTAAATCAATAGCAATTACTTTCAGAATTTTCTTAAGAAAATATGGGTCAGTAAAGTAATTAACACTAAGCCATTAATTGCAATTATTTATAAAAACAGATAAGATCTGAATCTATGCATGACGTGCATATCAAACACAAATTATAGCGTCCTCAAATGGCCATCTCCCATTCCCACCAGTCATCACTCTCTCAACCCCTCCCCTTAGCAACAGCTCCACCAACAGCAGCCAATAGGCGAACAAAGATTTTTTTTCTCTCTTTCAAAGGCACAGCAGGGATTAAAACATGGCAGAGTGGAGGACTGAGAGGGACGGGGGGGGGCACTGCTCCAAGGGCAGCTCTGACCCAACACCAAGCACTTGGGGATGCCTACGAGACCACAGTTGTATAAGGCTGGGTCCCTGAGTCGTCTTTGTAGATGCTCTCAATGTAAGCCGATAAATATCCAAACAACAAAATCGCTGTAGCAAAATTGGTCAATCTTTCAGCCCACTCAAGTGAACTGGGTTAACCACTAATTGTGAGACAGCTGGTCAGACTCTTGATATGAGTGGAAATTGGATTTCTACACATTACGCCCCACAACTGTTGGCTATCAGAGAGGATACGTTGTCTGTGGGCGGGAGACAGTTTAGCACCATTTATTTATATAATCAATGGACTGATCACTCATGTAGAGATTATTTTGACCTTTATCTGTGGAGCGTGACTGGATTAATCCATTGACCTTTATCTGTGGAGCGTGACTGGATTAATCCATTGACCTTTATCTGTGGCGCGTGACTGGATTAATCCATTGATCTAAACAAAATGGGGTTAGTTTCTTATTCAGTCAATTCAGGAAGAGAACTGAAATTCAATTAATTAATTGAAAAGGATTTTTAATAGCATAAATATGTGAATACATTTTCCTAAATGGAATGAGGCCCATGTAGTCACGTTGTTACGCACTGATCGTTTGGACCACCTACAATGGCTTGCGAAAGTATTCACCCCCTTGGCATTTTCCCTATTTTGTTGCCTTCAAACCTGGAATTAGAATGGATATTTGGGGGGTTTGTATCATTTGATTTACAAAACATCCTCAGCACTTTGAAGATGCAAAATATTCTTCATTTTGAAACAGACAAGAAACAAAACTGAAAACTTGAGCGTGCAGAACTATTCACCCCCCCCCAAAGTCAATACTTTGTAGAGGCACCTTTTAGTATCTTGTGGTATGTCTCTATAAGCTTGGCACATCTAGCCACTGGGATTTTTGCCCATTCTTCCAGAGAACTGCTCCAGCTCCTTCAAGTTGGATGGGATCCGCTGGTGTACAGCAATCTTTAAGTCATACCACAGATTCTCAATTGGATTGAGGTCTGGGCTTTAACTAGGCCGTTCCAAGACATTTAAATGTTTCCCCTTAAACCACTCAAGGGTTGCTTTTGCAGTATGCTTAGGGTCATTGTCCTGCTGGAAGGTGAACCTACATCCCAGTCTCAAATCTCTGGAAGACTGGAAGAGGTTTCCCTCAAGAATTTCCCTGTATTTAACACGATCCATCATTCCTTCAATTATGACCAGTTTCCCAGTCCCTGCTGATGGTATTCTCGGGGTGATGAGTTTACCCAGACATAGCGTTTTCCTTGATGGCCAAAACGCTCAATTTTAGTCTCGTCTGACCAGAGTACCTTCTTCCATATGTTTGGGGATTCTCCCACATGCCTTTTGATGAACACCAAATGTGTTTGCTTATTTTGTTCTTAAAGCAGTGGCTTTTTTCTGGCCACTCTTCCGTAAAGCCCAGCTCTGTGGAGTGTTCGGCTTAAAGTGGTCCTATGGACAGATACTCCAATCTCCGCTGTGGAGCTACGCAGCTCCTTCAGGGTTATCTTTGGTCTCTTGTTACCTCTCTGATTAATGCCCTCCTTACCTGGTCTGTGAGTTTTGGTGGGAGGCCCTTTCTTGGCAGGTTTGTTGTGGTGCCATATTCTTTCCATTCTTTAATAAGGGATTTAATGGCGCTCAGTGGCATGTTCAAAGTTTCGGATATTTTTTTATAACCCAACCCTGATCTGTACTTCTCCACAACTTTGTCCCTGACCTGTATGGAGAGCTCCTTGGTCTTCATGGTGCCGCTTGCTTAGCGGTGTTGCAGACTCTGTGGCCTTTCAGGACAGGTGTATATATACTGAGATCATGTGACACTTAGATTGCACACAGGTGGACTTTTATTTAACAAATTATGTGAAATTTGAAGGTAGTTGGTTGCACCAGATCTTATTTAGGGGCTTCATAGCAAAAGGGGTGAATATATATGCACGGACCACTTTTTTTCATTTTTTTTTTTTCACTTCACCAATTTGGACTATTTTGTGTATGACCATTACATGAAATCCAAATAAAAATCTATTTCAATTACAGGTTGTAATGCAACAAAATAGGAAAAACAACAAAGGGGGTGAATTCTTTTGCAAGACACTGTAAATGTATTCAGAAACTATACAGTGAAGGGGTGCAATCACACTCATTACCTCTGAGATTTGTGTAAGCTTCCCATGGACTGGTTATGATACATTTCACCATGTTCTGTCAGCAATTTGCGGTAAACGATTATGAACCGAGAGTCGAGTAAAAAAAAAAAAAAAAACTGCAATATTTCTATATTTGGCCAGTGAGTGTCCAACAAATGCAGTGACTGTTGAATCCAGTGACTGTCCAAATCCAACCAGGAGATTCATCATGATAGTGTCAGCTACGAGTTAGGTATTTTTAGTAACAAAGCCATCTATCTATAAGTAACCCCAAGAAAATTGGCTAGATGTCCTTGATACTCTACCCTTGATACTGGTGTCGAGGTTATGGAGATGAGTGATTCTCATACTCTTTCTCTCTCTGTAAAGGGGAATGGACACAGTGCAATATGACCACGGGGGAATTGGATGGGGGTGCGACTTCGGCGGACACGTGATAGTGTCAGAGTGTCTGTGTTGCAAGACCCCCTGAATCTCGATGACTGGTGAATCTGCTGCCCATGCCGTGGGCCAGCGTGCGACGGCGTGATCACTGAGATGAGACTTGGCAGGGAGCGGTTCAGTTGACTGGCCCATCTCAGCCAGCTGCCCCGGCCGTGCCTCCTTTGCCCTTCTGGCAGTCGCTGACGACGGTTGCTCAACTGTTTCAGCTGGCACGGGCTAGACATTTAAAAGCAAGGTAGCACTTATTTCTTAATGCCAGAAATGCAAATACAGTGCCTTTGGAAAGTGTTCAGACCTCTTGACTTTTTCCACATTTTGTTATGTTACAGCTTTTTTCCAAAAATGTATTAAATCGTTTTTTCCCCTCATCAATTTACACACAATACCCCATAATGACAAAGCAAGAACAGGTTTTTAGAAATGTTCGATCATTTATAAAATAAAAAAGAAAGGGCAAGAGTGCCTCTTCAACCTCAGGATGCTGAAGAAATTTGGCTTGCCACATAAAACCCTCACAAACTTTTACATATGCACAATTGAGAGCATCCTGTCCGGCTGCATCACCACCAGGTACGGCAACTGCCCCGCCCATAACCGCAGGGCTCTCCAGAGGGTGCTGCGGTCTGCACAACTCATCAACGGGGGCAAACTACCTGCTCTCCACGACACCTACAGCACACGATGTCACAGGACGGCCAAAAAGATCATCAAGGACAACAACCACCCGAGCCACTGCCTGTTCACCCCGCTACCATCCAGAAATCGAGGTCAGTACAGGTGCATCAAAGCTGGGACCGAGAGACTGAATCATAGCTTCCATCTCAAGGACATTTATGATTTGATTTACACAACATGCCTACCATCCCTAACAATAAAACATTCCCGACAAGATAGAACTGCCAAAGGGGGTGGAGTTGCAATCTACTGCAGAGATAGCCTGCAGAGTTTTGTCTTACTATCCAGGTCTGTACCCAAACAATTTGAGCTTCTACTTTTAAAAATCCACCTTTCCAGGTACAAGTCTCTCACCGTTGTCGCTTGCTATAGACCACCTCAGCCCCCAGCTGTGCCCTGGACACCATATTTGAATTGATTGCCCCCCATCTATCTTCAGCGCTCGTGCTGCTAGGTGACCTTAAACTGGGACATGGTTAACACCCCAGCCATCCTACAATCTAAGCTTGATGCCCTCAATCTCACACAAATTATCAATGAACCTACCAGGTACAACCCCAAATCCCCAAACACGGGCACCCTCATAGATATCATCCTAACCAACTTGCCCTCCAAATATACACCTCTGCTGTTTTCAACCAATATCTCAGCGATCACTGCCTCATTGCCTGCATCCGTAATGGGTCTGCAGTCAAACAACCACCCCTCATCACTGTCAAATGCTCCCTAAAACACTTCAGCGAGCAGGCCTTTCTAATCAACCTGGCCCGGGTATCCTGGAAGGATATTGACCTCATCCCGTCAGTAGAGGATGCCTGGTTATTCTTTAAAAGTGCCTTCCTCACCATCTTAAATACGGATGCCCCATTAAAAAAAATTTGAACCAGGAACAGATATTGCCCTTGGTTCACTCCAGACCTGACTGCCCTTGACCAGCACAAAAACATCCTGTGGCGTACTGCATTAGCATCGAATATCCCCCGTGATATGCAACTTTTCAGGGAAGTTAGGAACCAATATACACAGGCTGTTAGGAAAGCTAAGGCTAGCTTTTTCAAACAGAAATTTACATCCTGTAGCACAAACTCAAAAAAGTTCTGGGACACTAAAGTCCATGGAGAATAAGAGCACCTCCTCCCAGCTGCCCGCTGCACTGAGGGTAG
Source organism: Oncorhynchus keta (assembly GCF_023373465.1). Classification (NCBI taxonomy): domain Eukaryota; kingdom Metazoa; phylum Chordata; class Actinopteri; order Salmoniformes; family Salmonidae; genus Oncorhynchus; species Oncorhynchus keta. The sequence goes on from NC_068450.1 coordinate 32,995,980, forward strand.
AAAACATTGTCACCACCGATTAAATCCACTGTAATTGAGCATTTCAAAAAGCATTTTTCTATGGCTGGCCATGCTTTCCACCTGGCTACTCCTACCCCAGTCAACTGCCCTGCACCCCCCACAGCAACTCGCCCAAGCCTCCACCATTTCTCCTTCACCCGAATCCAGATAGCTGATGTTCTGAAAGAGCTGCAAAATCTGGACCCCTTACATATCAGCCGGGCTAGACAATCTGGACCCTCTCTTTCTTAAATTATTTGCCGACATTGTTGCAACCCCTATTACTAGCCTGTTCAACCTCTCTTTCGTATTGTTTGAGATTCCCAAAGATTGGAAAGCTGCCGCGATCACCCCCCTCTTCAAAGGGGGAGACACTCTAGACCAGGGGTGTCAAAGTCAAATGGACGGAGGGCCAAATAAAAAATTTAGCTACAAGCCGAGGGCCGGACTGTTCGAATGTTCATTGAAAAATTTTTAAATGACGCATATAGTCTAGTGAACCTAATTGAACCTACTGAAAACCTAACAAATATATTCCAATATGATCAGATAAATAAAGCAATATTTTCTTATGGCTCTGTCAGTAATCTTTCATTTTCAACAGACACAAAAGACAAATTTCCTTTATATAAAAATCCCCATAACATGAACATTAAATGAAAGAAACCGGTATTCAAGGCACCATCAGTAGCCTATATTTTCTATTTTAGCAAAAGTGGGCTAAATTTACTTCAAAGAAAAAAACAATAATAGCAATTTTCTATCATCCACTCAACTGAAATATTTTTAAAATATAATTGGATTGAAATACAATAAAATAAAGTGCAAAAATCTATTAATCAAAAACAACACTTTGTTTAAGGAGAAGTAACATGCAGTGAAAACAAATATTAAACTTTAACTTTTAAACTTGAACTGAGTAAAAACTCTAAATATGTGATTGCACAGTAATGTTCACTTGTTTGAGGTTGAGGGTGATACTTGGTGGTGTCCCATCTTTTCCACAAGTTCATCAATGTTCGGGGTAAGGCTCTGAGCTGAGGAAATCCTCAGAATTGAGTGGAGGTGTTCAGCAGTAAGTCGACTTCTGTGTGATGTTTTGTTCAAGTTCATCAAAGAAAACAGTTGTTCACACAGGTATGTGCTGCCAAACATAGACAACGTTTGAGCAGCCTGGATGCGCAGCTGGGGCATTGTGTCGGGAGGAAACGGGCGAACTCCGCAGCACCCACTGCCGCATATTTTGCCCTCAGTGCATCATTGCATTGGAGGTCAATCAACTCCATTTGGAGGTTTGGTGGTGAGCTTTCCACGTCAACAGCAAATGGGTTACCGAGCAGTTCCAACCTGCTTTTTGTGCTTCAAAGTCAGCAAATCGGCGTCGAAAGTCAGCGGCAAGCATACCTATTTTATCAGCCAACTGTGCGCTCGGGAACGCACTGGTAGAGAGCTTCTCTTTCATGGTCTGGCAGCTGGGAAAGTGGCTCAAATTTTCTTTCCGCATCTGCGTCTCCCACAGAGTCAGTTTGGTTTTAAATGCCTTCACTGTACTGTACATATCAGAGATGACACGATCCCGACCCTGCAGCTGCAAGTTCATTGCATTCAGATGACTCGTAATGTCACACAGAAAAGCCATTTCACACAGAAACATTTCGTCTCGGAGTTGTGTTGTGTCTTTCCCTTTGCTGTCCAAGAACAGACAAATCTCCTCACGAAGCTCAAAACATCTTTGAAGCACCTTTCCCTGGCTTAGCCATCGCACCTCTGTGTGATAAGGCAAATCACCATGCTCCGTTTCTAACTCCGTCAGAAATGCCTTGAACTGGCGGTGATTCAAACCTTTGGCTCTGATAAAGTTAACTGTGCGCGTGATGATGCTCATTACATGCTCCATTTTCAAGGCTTTACCGCACAACGCTTCCTGGTGTATGATACAATGATAAGCTGTCAGCTCACCTGTCGCGTTTTCCTCTTGCATCTTTTCCCGTATCTTCGCCACCAGTCCGCTCCTGTGTCCACACATCGCAGGTGCTCCGTCGGTTGTCAAACCCACGAGTTTTTCCCAAGGCAGCTCCATCTCATTTACACATCTTGACACCTCTTCATACAAATCATGCCCCGTAGTTGTGCCATGCATAGGACGTAAAGCCAAAAACTCCTCTGTCACGCTTAGGCTGGAGTCCACTCCGCGGATGAAAATTGACAACTGGGCAATGTCAGAAATGTCGGTGCTCTCATCCACAGCCAAGGAATATGCAATGAAATCTTTTCCCTTTTTCACAAGCTGCTCTTTTAGATTGATGGACAACTGGTCTACTCTCTCGGCAATGGTGTTTCTGCTCAGACTCACATTTAAAAAGAGTTGCCTTTTTTCTGGGCAAACTTCGTCACAAACTTTAATCATGCAGTTTTTGATGAAATCCCCCTTCATAAATGGCCGGGCTGATTTAGCGATCTCTTCTGCCAAAATAAAACTGGCCTTGACAGCAGCCTGGCCTTGTGATTTGGCTTTTTTGAACAGAGCCTGTCGAGATTTGAGGCCTCATTTTAATTCCTCTGCCTTTTGTAGCCTTTGTTCCATGTCCATATTCTTGTTTTTGTCCGCGTGTTTCGTTTCATAATGTCGTCTCAGATTATACTCTTTCAGTACCGCCACACTTTCTCCACACAGAAGACACACAGGTTTTCCAGCTACCTCCGTGAACAAATACTCCGACTCCCACCTTGTTTGAAACCCCGGTTCTCAGTGTCCACCTTCCGTTTTGCCATTTTTGATGGGTATCTGAAAGTTAATTTTACTGTGATGCTGACAACTGCTGTGCCAATAAATATTGAAATGAAGCAGCCTACTGCTCGGTGCGTCACCGTTGCATTGTGGGAAATGTAGTATTGGTGCGTGTAAAAGATCTGCGGGCTGCCGGCTTGCTGCGGTCTGCGGGCCGGTTCTAATAATAAATCAAGATCATCCCAGGGGCCGTAAAAAACCTTCTCGCGGGCCGGATGTGGCCCGCGGGCCTTGACTCTGACATATGTGCTCTAGACCCAAACTGCTACAGACCTATATCTATCATACCCTGCCTTTCTAAGGTCTTTGAAAGCCAAACAGATTACCGACCATTACAAATCCCACCGTACCTTCTCCGCTATGAAATCTGGTTTCAGAGCTGGTCATGGGTGCACCTCAGTCACGCTCAAGGTCCTAAACGATATCATAACCGCCATCACTGTGCAGCCATATTCATCGACCCTGTCAATCGCCACAGACTCAACAGCCTTGGTTTCTCAAATGACTGCCTCACCAACTACTTCTCAGACAGAGTTCAGTGTGTCAAATCGGAGGGCCTGTTGTCCGGAAATTGAGCATTTCAATAAGCATTTTTCTACGGCTGGCCATGCTTTCCACCTGGCCATGCTTTCCACCTCAATGATGTCACTCTTGCTGCTGGTGATTCTCTGATCCACCTCTACGCAGACGACACCATTCTGTATACATATGGCCCTTCTTTGGACACTGTGTTAACTAATCTCCAGATGAGCTTAAATGCCATACAACTCTCCTTCCGTGGCCTCCAACTGCACTTAAATGCAAGTAAAACTAAATGCATGCTCTTCAACCGAATGCTGCACGCACCTGCCCGCCCGTCCAGCATCACTACTCTGGACGGTTCTGACTTAGAATATGTGGACAACTACAAATACCTAGGTGTCTGGCTAGACTGTAAACTCTCCTTCCAGACTCACATTAAGCATCTCCAATCCAAAATTAAATCTAGAACCGGCTTCCTATTTCGTAAACAAAGCATCCTTCACTCATGCTGCCAAACATACCCTCGTAAAACTGACCATCCTACCGATCCTCGACTTCAGCGATGTCATCTACAAAATAGCCTCCAACACTCTACTCAACAAACTGGATGCAGTCAATCACAGTGCCACCCGTTTTGTCACCAAAGCCCCATATACTACCCACCACTGCGACCTGTATACTCTCGTTGGCTGGCCCTCGCTTCATACTCTCATACTAAATGTAAATGTAATACTCGTCGCCAAACCCACTGGCTCCAAGTCATCTATAAGTCTCTGCTAGGTAAAGCCCCGCCTTATCTCAGCTCGCTGGTCACCAAAGCAGCACCCACCCGTAGCACGCACTCCAGAAGGTATATCTCACTGGTCACCCCCAAAGACAATTCCTCCTTTGGCCGCCTTTCCTTCCAGTTCTCTGCTGTCAATGACAGGAACAAACTGCAAAAATCACTGAAGCTGGAGACTCATCTCTCCCTCACTAGCTTTAAGCACCAGCTGTCAGAGCAGCTCACAGATCACTGCACTGGTACATAGCCCATCTGTAAATAGCCCATCCAACTACCTCATCCCCATACTGTATTTATGGGCGGCAGGGTAGCCTAGTGGTTAGAACGTTGGACTAGTAACCGAAAGGTTGCATGTTCAAATCTGTCGTTCTGCCCCTGAACAGGCAGTTAACCCACTGTTCCTAGGCCGTCATTGAAAATAAGAATTTGTTCTTAACTGACTTGCCTAGTAAAATAAAGGTAAAATAAAATAAAAAATGTATCTTGCTCCTTTGCACCCCAGTATCTCTACTTGCACATTCATCTTCTGCACAGCTATCACTCCAGTGCTTAATTGGTATATTGTAACGCCTTTGCCACCATGGCCTATGTATTGCCTTTACCTCCCTTATCTTACCTCATTTGCACACACTGTATATAGACTTTTTCTACTGTATTGTTGACTGTATGTTTGTTCCATGTGTAACTCTGTGTTGTTGTATGTGTCGAACTGCTTTGCTTTATCTTGGCAAGGTCGCAGTTGTAAATGAGATCTTGTTCTCAACTAGCCTACCTGGTTAAATAAAGGTGGAATAAAATAAATAAACTTTGAAGATGCAAAATATTTTTATTGTGGCACAAACAAGAAAAAAGACAAGCAAACTGAACTTGAGTGTGCATAACTATTCACGACCCCCCCCCCCCAAAGTCAATACAATACAGCAATTACAGCTGCAAGTCTCTTGGGGTGTGTCTCTATAAGCTTGGCACATCTAGTTGCTGGGATTTTTGCCCATTCGTCAAGGCAAATCTTCTCTAACTCCTTCAAGTTGGATGGGTTCCGCTGGTGTACAGCAATCTTTAAGTCATACCACAGATTCTCAATTGGATTCAGGTCTGGGCTTTAACTAGGCCGTTCCAAGACATTTAAATGTTTCCCCTTAAACCACTCAAGTGTTGCTTTTGCAGTATGCTTAAGGGTCAGTGTCCTGCTGGAAGGTGAACCTCCGTCCAAGTCTCAAATCTCTGGAAGACTGAAACAGGTTTCCCTCAAGAATTTCCCTGTTTAGCGCCATCCATCATTCCTTCAATTATGACCCGTTTCCCAGTCCCTGCCAATGAAAAACATCCCCACAGCATGATGCTGCCACCACCATGCTTCACTGTGGGGATGTGGTTCTCGGGGTGATGAGAGTTATTGGGTTTGCTTCAGACATAGCATTTTCCTTGATGGCCAAAAAGCTCAATTCTAGTCTCATCTGACCAGAGTACTTTCTTCCATATGTTTGGGGATTTGGTGGGCGGCCCTTTCTTGGCAGGTTTGTTGTGGTGACATGTTCTTTACATTTTTTAGTAATGGATTTAATGGTGCTCCGTGGGATGTTCAAAGTTTCTGATATTTTTTTATAACCCAACCCTGATCTGTACTTCTCCACAACTTTGTCCCTGGCCTGTTTGGAGAGCTCCTTGGTTTTCATGGTGCCGCTTGCTTGGTGGTGCCCCTTGCTTAGTGGTGTTGCAGACTCTGGGGCCTGTCAGAACAGGTAAATAAATACTGAGATCATGTGACCGATCATGTGACACTTAGATTGCACACAGGTGGACTTTATTTAACTAATTATGTGACTTCTGAAGGTAATTGGTTGCACCAGATCTTATTTCAGGGCTTCATAGCAAAGGGGGTGAATACATATGCATGAATCACTTTTCCCTTTTTATTTTATTTAAGTCGTTTTTTTTCATTTAATTTCACCAATTTGGACTATTTTGTGTATGTCCATTACATGAAATCCAAATAAAATCCATTTAAATTACAGGTTGTAATTCAACAAAATAGGAAAAATGCCAAGGGGGATGAATTATTTTGCAAGGCACTCTATGGGCTTAAAATAGGAAGACACCTGCACCATTCCAGATATAGAGTTGAAATGTATTCAGTTTTGAGTTTGCATCCCAATATTACACTTTATATACATCACAGAAGACTGAAAAAAACAAACATTTGGCATACAGTAGAAACACATGATCATGTTTATTAATAATGAAATTATGAAAAATATTAACAATGTTCCAGCCATGAGGCCCCTAGTTCATTTGACTGAAGGAAAGGGCTACACACTATTATTGCACACAGAGTCCATGAAAGTTATTATGTGACTTGTTAAGCAAATGTTTACTCCTAAACTTATTTAGGCTTGCCATAACAAAGGGATTGAATACTTATTGAATGAAGACATGATTTGATTTGAAAGCTTTTCATTTTTAATTAATAAAACAAAATGTCTAAAAACATAATTCCACTTTGACATTATGGTTTATTGTGTGTAGAAGAGTGACAACAAAAATCTCAATGTAAGACATTTTAAATTCAGGCTGTAACACAACAAAATGTGGAAAAAGCCAAGGGGTGCGAATAATTTCTGAAGGCACTGTATATATCTGTTAGGGTCCATTATCTTCTTCCTGGACTTTAACCACACGGCCACACAGACAGGTCTCTCAGATAACTATCTTTACGAGGTAGAATAGATGAATGCATGGCCAAATCAAATGGATGACCTGACCTGGATTGGTTTTGAAGGTCAGATTTTACACCAAGAGGCTGTTACTGAGTTGCAAAGCAGTCATGTCTATCTTTAACTGATTGGCATGGCCACCACACCTCTGGCCTGTTTCTGGTTTTATCAGCTGCTTGCTCAGGTAGGTCCCCGCCGTGCTATGGCAACAGTGCTGTTCCAAGAGTACACACCTGCATACTGAAAGTGTTTGCTTGAAACGTACAGGCATGTCTTAATGGAACTTTGAAGTTCACAGGGAGCAAAGAAACAAATCAGGTCTTTGGAGTACATTGGTCAACCAGGAAGTAAACAGGTCATTCTACTTGTAAGTCATGTTTAGTGTTCCTGTGTACTGTAATGTATACAGGCAGACTGTCTACTCTTAGTGTTGCTGGTTATAGAGTCAGTGACACAACAGCCCTGGCTTAGCCTTACAATACTCTGTCTTGTACTGCACAGTCTTATGAGAACCAGCATGCTCTATCAAGTCATTACTAACATTCCTGGCAATGGGAATATCTCGTAAAGGAAAATTACACCCAAAAACTATATTTTGGTATTTGTTACATTAGTCCATTGTTGACATCGTCCCAAATGTAAATGTCAAAATGCATAATACTGGGATGATTTCTGTATTTTGAAAGTTGCATATCTTGATTGCTGACAAGCAAAACATTTTGGGACTATGTCAACAATGGACTAATGAAACAAATACCAAAATAAAGTTTTTGAGTGGACTTTTCCTTTAAATGGTGAATAGAGGAACAAGTTAGCATAAAATAAAGCCAGGAAAATTGCAGGGCGTTTCCCTCCCTTACAAGAGTGGATAGTTTTTAAGAAAGTCCGTTCTACAAGTTATTCCTCTGGATGATATCTTTATCCATAAAAAGAGCCTGTTGTTGAGCAATGCACAATGGAGAACAATAACCATAAAATGACTTTTTCCTGTTAATGCATTTCAAGCCTTTATGCTCGAAATTGACTGGTAATTGTATTGACTATCAGCTTATGTTCATCAATTTAGCTAACTATGCATGTTGGTTGGTGATACAAAATAAATTCTGTATAATAATGTTAACTCATGAATTGCTCAGAGATCTCATCTACTGTTATGCGTTCCTCAGTGATCAATATTTTTGTGTGGCATATTTATTTTTTAAAGCAGCCCAGCTAAGGTGTGCTTCCTGATTTGATTTATTTCATTCATGGTTGCTGTCGACAAGAATGAGTTACATTTAGACAAAACACAAGAAACTACATTCAAATACTTCCTTCAGCAAGTCAAGCAGCAGAAAACTGTCTCCATCAGTAAAAAGGTGGAGAAGGCCGTATTTGCTCATTTGACTCAGATTGGTTCTAAATCTTTTGTTCTGGCAGCTTGGGAGGCAGCTGTGGAGTCGGGAAAACTATGTTCTCCATTTGGGCAGATGCTTTCACACTGAGCTCCTTCAGCGCCCAGACATGCCCCCAAATCCCCTCCCTACTCTCCCTCTGCCTTGATAGGAGCTGGGCTGGGCTATTGTTTTATTTATTTTAGCAAAAAAAACTGTGTTGGTTAAGGGCTTGTAAGTAAGCATTTCACGGGAAGGTGATTTGAGTAGGTGAGTAGGAGCTTGGCCTCTCCCCTGCCTTGGACAGACTGAGCCTGATCAGTATGCCTGCTTCGTGCAGAACGTATCAGCGTGGAGTGTTGGAGATTATATAACAGATGAGTGGGCGTGGAGCCCAGCTGGCTATGCTAGCGGCCAGTGTCTGACACAGAGTGTCTCTCACAACACACTGGCAGCCCACTCAGCCCTGCGCACACTGACGGCCCGCTCAGCCCTGCGCACACTGACGGCCCGCTCAGCCCTGCGCACACTGACGGCCCGCTCAGCCCTGCGCACACTGACGGCCCGCTCAGCCCTGCGCACACTGACGGCCCGCTCAGCCCTGCGCACACTGACGGCCCGCTCAGCCCTGCGTACACTGACGGCTCGCTCAGCCCTGCGCACACTGACAGCCCGCTCAGCCCTGCGCACACTGACGGCCCGCTCAGCCCTGCGCACACTGACGGCCCGCTCAGCCCTGCGCACACTGACGGCCCGCTCAGCCCTGCGCACACTGACGGCCCGCTCAGCCCTGCGCACACTGACGGCCCTCTCAGCCCTGCGCACACTGACGGCCCGCTCAGCCCTGCGCACACTGACGGCCCTCTCAGCCCTGCGCACACTGACGGCCCGCTCAGCCCTGCGCACACTGACGGCTCGCTCAGCCCTGCGCACACTGACGGCCCTCTCAGCCCTGCGCACACTGACGACCCTCTCAGCCCTGCGCACACTGACGGCCCGCTCAGCCCTGCGCACACTGACGGCCCGCTCAGCCCTGCGCACACTGACGGCCCGCTCAGCCCTGCGCACACTGACGGCCCGCTCAGCCCTGCGCACACTGACGGCCCTCTCAGCCCTGCGCACACTGACGGCTCGCTCAGCCCTGCGCACACTGACGGCCCTCTCAGCCCTGCGCACACTGACGGCTCGCTCAGCCCTGCGCACACTGACGGCCCTCTCAGCCCTGCGCACACTGACGGCTCGCTCAGCCCTGCGCACACTGACGGCCCTCTCAGCCCTGCGCACACTGACGGCCCGCTCAGCCCTGCGCACACTGACGGCCCGCTCAGCCCTGCGCACACTGACGGCTCGCTCAGCCCTGCGCACACTGACGGCCCTCTCAGCCCTGCGCACACTGACGGCCCGCTCAGCCCTGCGCACACTGACGGCCCGCTCAGCCCTGCGCACACTGACGGCCCGCTCAGCCCTGCTCACACTGACGGCCCACTCAGCCCTGCGCACACTGACGGCCCACTCAGCCCTGCGCACACTGACGGCGCACTCAGCCCTGCGCACACTGACGGCGCACTCAGCTCTGCGCATACTGACGGCCCACTCAGCCCTGCGCACACTGACGGCCCACTCAGCCCTGCGCATACTAACGGCCCACTCAGCCCTGCTCACACTGACGGCCCACTCAGCCCTGCGCACACTGACGGCCCACTCAGCCCTGCGCACACTGACGGCCCACCCAGCCCTGCGCACACTGACGGCCCACTCAGCCCTGCGCACACTGACGGCCCACTCAGCCCTGCGCACACTGACGGCCCACTCAGCCCTGCGCATACTGACGGCCCACTCAGCCCTGCTCACACTGACGGCCCGCTCAGCCCTGCGCACACTGACGGCCCACTCAGCCCTGCTCACACTGACGGCCCACTCAGCCCTGCGCACACTGACGGCCCACTCAGCCCTGCGCACACTGACGGCCCACTCAACCCTACTGCTCTATCAGCTTCATCTAATTAGATCATTAAAATATCCATGTTCTCACTGGTATTGTGTACCTACGTTCATCCTATGTCAATTCTTTACTGCATGTGAGGTAAATATACCAGACTACAGTAGATACACATGGAATGTATTCTGTTGTTTAAACTCAGTATTTATTGGAATTTCCCAGGGTTATCTTTGCCCATCACATATATCATTAGCACAAATGTCTTTGTTTTCTACTAGGAATGTCACGCTCGCCGTAAGGAACGGACGAAAATGCAGCGTGGTATGTGTTCATGATGAAGTTTTTAATTAAAGAAAGCACTGAATACAAACTATACAAAACAATAAACGAATGTGAAGCTATAATGAGAACTCTGCTGACACAAGCAACTAACATAGACAATCACCCACAAACAAACAGTGAAACCCAGGCTACCTAAGTATGATTCTCAATCAGAGACAACTAATGACACCTGCCTCTGATTGAGAACCATACTAGGCCGTAACATAGAAATCCCAAAATCATAGAAAAACAAACATAGACTGCCCACCCCAACTCTCGCCCTGACCATACTAAATAACGATAAAAAACAAAGGAAATAAAGGTCAGAACGTGACAAGGAATCAGCTTACAGTACTTGTCAGGTAAGTGTTAAGGATCAGTTTCTCTGGCCTCTCAACCCCCATGTAGATGAGGCTTGTTCTCAGTGACAGAACCCGGGGATGCACAGACAGATTCATTGGCTGAGGTCTCCACAGGTCAGTGCTTGCATCCATTCCTGGCGAAGCAAATTTCATTTAATCTGATCTGCAAAACAAGGACAACACAATAGCAATGTGTGTGCTCTGTGCAAGTCAGTAACTCCACCATGAACTCTTCAAGACCTGAATTCTCACCGCAGCCTCACATTTCCCCTTGTAAGATAATCCAAATAGGTCATCAAGGGAAGACTTGTATTCTAGTCCTTATAGGAAACACAATCAAGTCATTTTAAAGATTTAAACCACCATGAATAGGCTAGCTATTAGAGAATAGAATGCTATAAGTAGCAGGTGAGATTTTAAACAAATGCGGGCATTTGCTCCATCAATACGTGAATGAAATACAGTTCTAAAGTTCAACAGTGTATCTGTGATCCATGACCTGCTGGTGGTGTGTTGTAAAAATGTCTAGACTGTAGACAGCCGACTGTGCACGTGGCAATTGACTATCTGAATGCAATAGTCTGTCCAAGGCCGGTCAATTACAGTATGAAATCTGATGTGGAAATATATGTGACAGGCCGTTACTCTCCCTCCTGAGTCTCCTGATATATTTAGCCCTCCAGAGCTTAGCGTATGTGTCCGTTAAGTCATAGATACTGTTGCAGCAGATTAACTAGCTAGCATTGGAGGTCAGAGTATTAATACCTGCAATGATGAGCAACAGTGTCCCCTGTGCATTGCTCAGCATAATCGTGTAATACAGATGTAGGATCATAATTTGATTACTCTTTTGTTGCTGAGAATTTCCCTGCAAAACAGGAAATGCAAACTTGTAGCGTATTTGAGGTTTAAAAAGGCTTCTAAAGACTTTACCCTAACTAAACATGTACCAACCCTTACAAAAAAAATCCATTAATTAAAATCCACATAATAATGACAAATTCCAGTTGCTCTAGGATTATTTCTCTGCTGTAGCAAACTGACTCAAATTCAAGATCCTATATCTGTAGTGGATACTCTGTAATATTAAATATTTCTGAAACAATGAGGGTGATAGAGAAGATGCTTTTTTATGCTTCCATATGGCCTATACCTGTATGGAAGTTCAAAACAACCCCTTCATACAAACTCTTAGATGAAATGGCAAAAGATTAAAGTGATGTTACAGAGGTTTTGTATCATTTTTGCCAGGGGTTTTGAAAGTAGCCCTCACAAGCCAAAACAGGTCCCTGAAATTGTTCACAATTGTGTACAACGTCATCCATTTCATATGATATGTTACATCCTGCAAAATGGTTATGTAACAAATTTGTAAGTGCTTAATGAGGTAGTTCACCGAAATTATAAAATGACACCTTGGCTTCGTGATTTCTAATGCAATTGCGTATTGCTGTCTTATTCTTATGTATTACATGATGAATTATTCCAATTAAAAATATACTTAAAGAGATTGAACAGGATTTTAAATGGGTAGTTCACCTAAATGACATATGATGACATATGATTAACTTTTAAGGAGTCTATCTATGTGCAAGGTATGACAGCAATCCATGCTTTGGTTTTATTTCTCTGCCACTGTTTCCAAATGCTAATGTTTTATAATTTGTGACACAAATCCCATTCAAATTATGGGACAGATATTAGCATTTCTAAATCACCCGAAAGTATATAAAGTTGTTTGTGAAACTAAACCTAAGCATGGATTGCTATCATATGTTGTCCATAGACTGTTTTACAAGGTCATTTAATATGTCATTTTGCAATTTAGGTGAACTACCCATTTAAGATCCTGTTCAATCTCTTTAAGTATATTTTTAATTGGAATAATTCATCATGTAATACATAAGAATAAGACAGCAATACGCAATTGCATTAGAAATCATGAGTCAAGGAATCATTTTGACGATAAATATAACTTTCACTCATATTCTTGTTTGCTAGTTTTTAACTTTCACATTCATGTTCTCAATTGCAGACTGGTGGAGTAAAATGAATGTCTGAAAACCAAAGAGAACTGTACAGTATCTTAATTAAAGTGTCTGCTCTGACATATTTAAGATTCTGGGCAACATGGAGTGGTTCTCAGCAGAGTGATATGGTAAGTCGTTTTGAATAGGAAACGGGTGAAAAGGGAGTATCTAGGCTGAGTTCTGGAGACAAGCCAAGTGAACGGGACTTCCCCTTTGTGGCTTTCAAAGAAGACTGTTGCATAACCCAATGCTTGGTGAAAAAGACTAAACACAACCTCCTTGAACCTTGAGAAAGGAGGCTAAAGGGAGGGGTGGTTTGGGTAGAGGGACATTTGGGGGAAAAATATTTTCTTCTAGTGTGAAAAACCATGCAAATGTTTCTGAAGGAATGGACAACAGGGCGCAGTTGCAGAGAAAGACTCCTAACATTATAATATTGTTCGCAGAGGTAACTAGAGTGATTGTGTATGTTTTAAATGTAGTTAATACATAACTAATTTGTTGATCGCCACAACAATTGGAAAAAGAACATGGGACCAGAGCCCTAACTTTCCTACCAGCAATGACTTTGCTGATAACTTCTTTATTGAGGAAAAATATACTTACTATGACTGTGATGTGTGATTGTCTCACCTTGCTATTTTAAGATGAATGCTCCAACTGTGAGTCGCTCTGGATGAGAATGTCTGCTAAGTGACTAAACTGTCAAATGTAATGTAAAGGTGTTATTTTGATGAATTTGTGATATTGTCAACTTTTTTCTTAGTTGGAATCTCAGTTTAATTCTGAGTTTGAATAAAAGTAGAAATTAAACAATTGCATTGATGTAACAGTCCGTTGTCTGCCTCCCCCTAAAGCTTGACTAATGTATCCCATCATCTTCTGTAGAAAAGCTATTTATTCTGCATGTCCTTTTGGGTCAACAAGGTCCGCATACAGGAACAATGCAGAAACACTGTGCCCTCTGCACTCTCAGCTCTTCCTCTTTACCATGTTACTCAGTCAGTTGGTCTTTGAGAGACTTGCCCTTTTTTTAAACCAATCAAAATCCACAGCCTTAAAACAGCTGGCCAATGAATGCAGCAGCATCCCAGGGGCTCGGTGTATGGGTGGTTCTCAAATCTGAATTCATGTATGTGTATGTCATGAGGCTCAATTTACAGGACTATAAGCAGCTGAGCCTTCCAACCTTGTCAAAACATTCAAATTGTGTTTTTTGACATCCAAATGACATATTTTTAATAATAATTTCCACAGTATGGATTGTGTAAATATTTACAGTATGATTGTACAGAAAACCCCTTTCAAAGAGGTTTTGAGCAGCTAAAACAAATATCACACATCATTGCATGTGCGCCAAGAAGCCTAGACTAGGGTTCACTCTTAATATCTGGAAGGAACTTACTTTCTGGAAGGAATTGACTGATTCTGGCTCTGCCAGACTGTGAGTGCCTAAAAATGCTGAACTGTAGTAACCTTGGGGGTTGCAAAGAGTAGGTAATGTACAATGGGGCCCACAAGGGCTCGCTCTTTTGGTATGTCCGTGTGTCATGTTTCAGCCATGGTGGTTGCTAAATCTGTGTTGAACATGTACATGCATGATATGTAGGCCTAGGCTTTCAATTCTGTTCCATATTATTGTGATTGATGTGTCTTGTAATTTATTTTATATCTTGTAAATATTATTTTATGTCTTCATGAAATATGCTACCGTGGCTTAATTGTAAGTCAATATTTTCTGTATTACATACTTGGAAACCTAAAAGGGATGACATCCAGGAGGCTGACAGGCGTCTGGAAAAGCACGCTTGGAGACTGTGAGATGAACAACAAGTGTGCGGTTAAAATTGGCAAAAACACACACATTTCTTCACACAGGGTCGTGGGGTTAGACAGGGATGCAGCTTAAGCCCCACCCTCTTCAACATATATATCAACGAACTGGCGCGGGCACTAGAAAAGTCTGCAGCACCCGGCCTCCCCTGCTAGAATCGAAGTCAAATGTCTGCTGTTTGCTGATGATCTGGTGCTTCTGTCACCAACCAAGGAGGGCCTACAGCAGCACCTAGATCTTATGCACAGATTCTGTCAGACCTGGGCCCTGACAGTAAATCTCAGTAAGACCAAAATAATGGTGTTCCAAAAAGGTCGAGTCACCAGGACCACAAATACAAATTCCATCTCGACACTGTTGCCCTAGAGCACACAAAAACTATACATACCTTGGCCTAAACATCAGCGCCACAGGTAACTTCCACAAAGGTGTGAACGATCTGAGAGACAAGGCAAGAAGGGCATTCTATGCCATCAAAAGAAACATAAATTTCAACATACCAATTAGGATTTGGCTAAAAATACTTGAATCAGTCATAGAGCCCATTGCCCTTTATGGTTGTGAGGTCTGGGGTCCGCTCACCAACCAAGACTTCACAAAATGGGACAAACACCAAATTGAGACTCTGCACGCAGAATTCTGCAAAAATATCCTCCGTGTACAACGTAAAACACCAAATAATGCATGCAGAGCAGAATTAGGCCGATACCCACTAATTATCAAAATCCAGAAAAGAGCCATTAAATTCTACAACCACCTAAAAGGAAGCGATTCACAAACCTTCCATAACAAAGCCATCACAAACAGAGAGATGAACCTGGAGAAGAGTCCCTAAGCAAACTGGTCCTGGGGCTCTGTTCACAAACACAAACACACCCTACAGAGCCCCAGGACAACAGCACAATTAGACCCAACCAAATCATGAGAAAACAAAAAGATAATTACTTAACACATTGGAAAGAATTAACAAAAAAACAGAGCAAACTAGAATGCTATTTGGCCCTACACAGAGAGTACACAGCGGCAGAATACCTGACCACTGTGACTGACCCAAAATTAAGGAAAGCTTTGACTATGTACAGACTCAGTGAGCATAGCCTTGCTATTGAGAAAGGCCGCCGTAGGCAGACATGGCTCTCAAGAGAAGACAGGCTATGTGCTCACTGCCCACAAAATGAGGTGGAAACTGAGCTGCACTTCCTAACCTCCTGCCCAATGTATGACCATATTAGAGAGACATATTTCCCCCAGATCACACAGATCCACAAAGAATTCGAAAACATATCCAATTTTGAAAAACTCCCATACCTACTGGGTGAAATTCCACAGTGTGCCATCACAGCAGCAAGATTTGTGACCTGTTGCCACGAGAAAAGGGCAACCAGTGAAGAACAAACACCATTGTAAATACAACCCATATTTATGCTTATTTATTTTATCTTGTGTCCTTTAATTATTTGTACATTGTGTATATATATATATATATATATATATATATATGTATATATATGTATGTGTATATATATATATATATATATATGTATATATATATATATATATATATGTATATATATATATATATATATATATATATATATATATAATATAATATGACATTTGTAATGTCTTTACTGTTTGAAACTGTTGTATGTGTAATGTTTACTGTTAATTTTTGTTGTTTTTCACTTTATATATTCACTTTGTATGTTGTCTACCTCACTTGCTTTGGCAATGTTAACACATGTTTCCCATGCCAATAAAGCCCTTGAATTGAATTGAATTGAATTGAACACGTGACATGACGCTATTAACGGGCAGCTTTAGCCTTAACCTGCTACTAGAAAGCTTCCAAGCAAACGATGCAAACATGATATATATATATAACTATTTACTTTCTGAAAAAAGTAAGACAGATCAGGTGAAGGCACACATTCAATTTATAGAAACACTGTCTCAATTGGCTATCCTATACTTATATTTCTGAGATCCCCCATTCTGCTCCACCAGCGTTCTAACCAAATAATGTAAGAGCGCTGCGCTTACTTGTGGACTGGCTGCGCAACTGCGTCACTTTATTTATATTAATAAAATGCTATTTTTTTTGCAGTGTATTCAGCAGCAGCACCACCTTGTTAAAAAAATACACCAATGACAGTTAAATTCAGCCTATGGGACAGCCCCAGTGCGATCATTCTATACTGAACAAAAATATAAATGCAACATGTAATAATTTAAACAATTTTACTGAGTTACAGTTCATATAAGGAAATCAGTCAATTGAAATAAATTCATTAGGCCTTAATCTATTGGCCTAAATGGGCAAGTGCACAGCCATGGTTGGGGCTGGGAGGGCATAGGCCCACCCACTTGGGAGTCAGGGCCAGCCAATCAAAATGAGTCTTTCCCTACAAAAGGGCTTTATTAGAGACAGAAATACTCTTGTTTCATCAGCTGTCCGGGTGACTGGCCTCAGATGATCGCGCAGGTGAATAAGAGATGTTCGATTGGGTTCAAGTCCAGGCTCTGGCTGGGCCACTCAAGGACATTCAGCAACTGGTCCCAAAGCCACTCCTGCGTTGTCTTGGCTGTGTGTTTAGAGTTGTCCTGTTGAAAGGTGAACCTTCACCCCAGTCTGAGGTCCTGAGAGCTCTGGAGCAGGTTTTCATCAAGGATCTCTCTGTACTTTGCTCTGTTCATCTTTCCCTCTGACTCATATCCCAGTCCCTGCCACTGAAAAACATCCCCACCACATGATGCTGCTACCACCATGCTTCACCATAGGAATAGTGCCAGGTTTCCTTCAGACATGATGCTTGGCATTCAGGCCAAAGAGTTCAATCTTGGTTTCATCAGAAAAATAATCTTGCTTGAGAGTCCATTAGATGCCTTTTGGCAAACTCCAAGCGGGCTGTCATGTGCCTTTTACTGAGGAGTGGCTTGCGTCTTGCCACTCTACCAAACCTGGTAAGGATCGGACACTTTTTTCAATTTTCGCCTAAAATGACATACCCAAATCTAACTGCCTGTAGCTCAAGACTTGAAGCAAGTATATGCATATTCTTGACACCATTTGAAAGGAAACACTTTCAAGTTTGTGGAAATGTGAAATTAATGTAGGACAATATACACATTAGATCTGGTGAAAGATAATACAAAGAAACATCTCAAGGATGATCAATAGAAACAGGATGAACCTAAACTCAATTTCGAGTCTCATAGGAAATGGTCTAAATACTTATGTAATTATGTTTTTTCTGTGCTAGAGCATGATGAGCCAAGTAAAGCCCCCCTGGCCAAACCCTCCTCTAACCCTGAAGATGCTGGGCCAGTTGTGCGCTGCCCTATGAGACTCCGGTCTGTAGTAATGCCTCAAGCACTGCAATCCAATGCCTTAGACCACTGCACCACTCGGGTAGCAATGTTATGCAGAATTTGCGGGGAAATGTGTATTGAGCAAATATCATCATCAGCAGCAGAAAATACAATTATTTTCAATTGTGAAAAACAAATCCCAGTTAAATAAAAGTAGTGGGGCTACACCACGCGAGCAAGACGGCAGGGAATTGACGCACATAGGCTTCTACACTTTGCACCCCTCCGGCTTTACAACTTTATGGCACAAGACTGGGTCACTGGTTCCTTCTTGTGGACATCCCATCCTTATCACAGCACCATGTTCGGGTTTGAGTCATGCTGTGTACCTTTGAATCTCATATGAAGATGGATATTTCCTTGAAAGTGCAAATTCTGCATGACATTTCAGATTAGGTAATCTCTATTTAGGCTGTAAAGGTTTTATAGATTATAGGTCATCATGGGTATTATATGACTAATGATAAGATTGGATAGACTACATACATACCTGACACTGATGATCTCTTCAAAAGGTTGATTTATCACCAGTCTGAGTATTAAGATCAGCTAACATCTGTCTGCCTTCAGCCTTACATAATACGGTTTACAATGTAAAAGGTTGCGGTAACCGTTTTCTTAAAAAGAGCACAGAGCAACTGACTGTAAATACAATATGCTTTCTGATGAGCCAAATGAATACCCCACAAACAATACTTCACAATCATGCTTTATTCTGGTTGATTTAAAAATAAAATAAAAATTGAATAGAAGGTTAACCTGTTTTAACAGCACTCACACAAGCAGTATATTGTCCTCTTCTCCAGACTAGATGTATTCCACTTTCTTCATTTTAGGAAATGAAACTATACTTTTTCTTTACATTTCTGTCACTTCATCTTAATTAAATATAATTTATTAGTTTTAACTTCAAACAAAAACTTCATTGATTGTCAACACAAATTCTAGCTTAGCACCAGTACAATAAAACTGTACTTTTGCTTGTTAAAATACTGTTTGCAATAAGGGGAGAAAAAGAAACATCTCAGGAAGGATAAAGGGATCCTGAATTGTACATTTCAAATGAAGCACCAACCATACAAAGCAATTTTTCATAAATTGTTTGTCAGATACACAAGAGGTCAAATATATTAATGACTATTAAATTAAGCACAAACAACAGTGTAAATAAAACACACGCCACATAGCATGACGGAGTCCGCCCATAGCCTCCATGAGGAGGGATTAGCAAGGCGCAGTAAAACAATACCTATCCTATCCCTCCTGTGAGTCACTCTTATGCAGCAAAGTGAAGGGTGGCAGTCAGAACAGAGGACGCTGGCCTCCCCAGACGCTATGTGGCACTTCTATTCCCACTCCCATCATCTGGTAAGCAGGAGGAGGGAAGAAAACTACAGGGACACCTTTCCATCTGTTGAGATCTGTAAACAAGTATTCATTCTCAAGTTCAACTAAATCAATCCATGATCTGAGGGTAAGAAGCCTACAGGTAGATGCTTGGTGAAATCATGTGCACTGCAAAATGAAAGACAAAAGAAAAGTAACACAAATCGAATGGCCATCTACTTAGCAAACTTGAGAGTGCTGTGTGGTTGAAATGCATTACTGTGGTTCTATGGTTCTGTTAGCTGGGCAGATTGTGTGTCTGTGTGTGTGGGTCCGTGGTCTCTTCTCTGTGGGTCTCTGGGTCTCCCATTTTAACAGAGGAACCATCTGGCCCTGGGGCCTTCCTGCCACTGTTAGCTGGCCTGGCTGTAAGCCTTTTAGCTGCACGCAAGAGTTCACCGAGATAAAAGCCTTGGATTATCTCCCACCCAAAAATATTATCTTTCCTTCAGGAACAAACAAACTGAACAAAACCACAAAAATAAAATCCTAAACATAATCCATCCCTTGCCACACGAATACATTAATACCAAATATGATCACTCTGATGGCAAGATATACATATAGTACCATATACATACAGAATCATAAAAAAGATTGTTCCAGAATATTTCTTGGGTCCTGAAAAATACCTACAGATTGGAACCTGAAATCTGCTCTCCAGCACCGAGCACCCACACCCATCCTCAAGGTGGTGCTGCCTTGACCCCCATTTCTCCTCAATGTGGAAGTCCCAGGTCATTAGTGAGGTGTGTTCTTCCCAGTGGTGTAGACCAGTGGAGGCTGCTGAGGGGAGGACGGCTCATAATAATGGTCGGTAACGGAGCAAATGGAATGTCATTAAACACATGTGTTTGATGCATTTGATACCATTCCACAAATTCCACTCCAGCCTTTATCACGAGCACATAGTCCCCAAATTAAAGGTGCCACCAGCCTCCTGTGGCATAGACATTGTTTGGTATTACCATACCACAACCACCATTACAACGGCCGCAGCCTCCCAATATTGTTAATTTTAATCTGCTGCTTGCGGGAGGTTAGGGTGAGACTGAGGACGTGTAAGGGAACAGTTGGGATGTGTGAGGGGCTGTGAGAGAGCAGGGGGGGGGGCTACCGACTGCAGGGCGTGGCTGTATCCATCCTGTCCCCTTCCTCCTCCCCCTCGTCCTCCTGTAGGATGTGAATGGAGGAACCCAGCAGTCCCTGGAGCTCCGGGACACAGCGGACCAGCTCCACCAGCCCCTCTTCCTGAGGCTGTGCAGAGGCTGTGCTCACCTGGCTGACAGACACCTGCCTACACATCTCTGTTCGCGCCAGGTTCACCACCTCCAAGTGCGGGTACCGCGCCCGGAATATCCGGGAAGACATCTTCAGCCGCTTCAGGATGTCCGTCAACAGGAACCAATTGCAAAAGCTGTCAGGGACAAACGTAGGGTTGGTATTAGAACTAACTGAGCCTATCCAACAAGCTGATAGCTGAAGAGCGGTTTGAAGGATTTCAAAAGGTGCTTCGGGGTTTAAAATAGTAAGGAACAAAAAGCACTGGATTATGGGTGGAAAAGCTGGGACTGTGTGTGTGAATGATTGTGTTGACAGGTGATTTTCTGCTCTGGTGTTGACTCACCCCTGGGTTAATGACACTTGGACATGGTAACAGGGTAAGAGGGGCTCGGAAGAGAACTCAAACATGAGACAGTCCCTATCAGAGTCTCTCTCCTTCCTTCCCTCGTCCTCCTCCTCCACCCGCTGAGAGAGCAGGAAGTCCCAGCATGCCTCCTGGCCATTCTCTGAAAATGTAGTGACGTGAGCTCAGGACGGCCAGGAGAACTTGATTCACCTT
This sequence comes from Oncorhynchus keta, assembly GCF_023373465.1. Taxonomy (NCBI): domain Eukaryota; kingdom Metazoa; phylum Chordata; class Actinopteri; order Salmoniformes; family Salmonidae; genus Oncorhynchus; species Oncorhynchus keta. The sequence goes on from NC_068450.1 coordinate 33,017,248, forward strand.
TGTTCTAAGGACAATAAGCCTCTTGTTTCACCATGGGCTTAAGGCTCCCCCTAGTGGACTGTCCTGTTCATACCAACCACACTACGCATTCTAATCACAGCATATACAAGTCATTGCACAGATAAGAGTGGATACATAGCAGTGGAAGCAGAGGTCAATTGTGAGGAAAATAAACCAATCAAACTACGGCTTTTTACCAAACACGGAGCTGCTGTAGAAGTCCCATGGCAGACTGGGGTCCTGGTCACTTCTCCCCTCCAGGTCTGTGAAGTATTCTGAAACAAAGCAGATCCAGGGTCAGATTAAAACTCCACCAAGCACTCCTCTGTGATGTTCAGAAAAGGACATACTGATGTGTGTCACAGGGGTCACAAGTGATGATGACAGGTTAGAGTACCTTTGAGGAAGGTCTTCATGCTGGGGCTCTGGGCCAGTTTGACCGCTGTCTGTCCGGAGTAGGTAGCCAGGGTGGGGTCAGCCCCGTGGTTCAGCAGCATCCACAGCTCAGGTAGGTTATCACTGGCTACTGCGTCATGGATGGGCCTGAAAATATACAATAACACGTGTTACTTTTCTCGTTTCATCAACAGCATTACAACGGATCTCATATAAGCCAAGCGTGAATGTCCAGAATGAAAGTCCTTTATTGTAGGCATAACCATTCAGCTCAGGAGTGTATGGCATACAATATGCTCTCCAAGTCCGAGCCCTTATTAAGTGTTCAGAAGTCATTAGACGCCCACCGTGTTCCGTCCTGGGCGCTGCAATTGACGTCTGCCCCGTGTTTCAGCAGCACCTGGACGATGTGGCTCCAGCCTCGAGAGCAGGCCTCGTGGAGAGCCGTGTAACCTGCGTTGTCACGCCGATTGACCTCCCGCACATCTTTTTCCAGACAGTAGAGCACCACGTCCTGCAGGAGGGACAACAGGGGTATAACATCACAATATATAATTCAATATATATATATAATATATATAAATAACACTTGTCTCTTCCTGCTAGCACTGACTGATCCATTTGTTGTTGTTGATTGAGTTGATTATTATATTGTCCTGTATCTTCAGGATGCCCAGCACACTTGGACTTATAAGACACTTTATTTGCTGTGGCAAAAATAAATAAATAAAGTCTATTTATGTTCACGTACACTACATGGCCAAAGGTATGTCGAACATCTCATTCTAAAATCATGGGCGTTAATATGGAATTTGTCCCCACTTTGCAGCTTTAACAGCCTCCACTCTTCTGGGAATGCTTTCCATTAGATGTTGGAACATTGCTGAGGGGACTTGTTTCCATTCAGCCACAGAGCATTAATGAGGTCGGGCACTGATGTTGGGCGATTATGCCTGGCTTGCAGTCGGCGTTATAATTCATCCCAAAGGTGTTCGATGGGGTTGAGGTCGTGGCTCTGTGCAGACCAGTCAAGTTCTTCCACACCAATCTTGACAAACGATTTCTGTATAGACCTCGCTTTGTGCACGGGAGCACTGTCATGCTGAAACAGGAAAAGGCCTTCCCAAAACTGTTGCCACAATGTTGGAAGCACAGAATCATCTAGAATGTCATTGTATGCTGTAGTGTTAATATTTCCCTATACTGTAAATAAAGGGCCTAGCCCAAACCATGAAAAACAGCCCCATACCATTGTTCCTCCACCAAACTTACAGTTGGCACTATGCATTCGGGCAGGTAGCGTTATACTGGCATCTGCCAAACCCAGATTCGTCCGTCGGACTGCCAGATGGTGAAGCGTGATTTATCACTACAGAGAACGCGTTTCCACTGTTGGCAAGCTTTACACCACTCCAGCCGAGTGGCTGAAATAGCCAAATCTACTAATTTGATGGGGTGTCCACAATCTTTTGGCCATGTAGTGTACAACATACTGATTTTGCTGATAACTATTTAATTGAAAATGTCTTTACTATGATGACCGTGATATATAGTATAACTAGCTATCTTAAGATGAGTACACTAACTAACTGTAAGTCGCTCTAGATGAGAGCGCCTGCTAAATTGTTCAAATGTAAATGTAATGTGTGATAAACTGAAACAACATTGGGTTAGGGTCTGGTATGGGGTATGGGACCCACCACACCAGAGTAATGGTAGGGTGAAAAGCGCTGAGCATGAATGCAGGCAGGTGATTGGGTGGAGCAGTAGAGCAGTACCAGGTAGCCCAATCGGGCAGCTCTTTGTAGCAGAGTCTCCCCGGCGTTCTTGTTGACAATGAGCCGGCGAACCTCTGGAGGAACAGGTCTGCTAGGGGGAGACTCTGGTACCCCTCCCCTCCCTGAGGTCCCCTTCTTACTGGCTGGAGGGGAGGACGAGCACTTAGGGGTAGCCTGGAGGCCTGCTGGTTTCTTAGCGTCGGGGCTGTCGTCATCCATTGCCACAGAGGCAGGGCGCTTTCCCAAGCTGCAACGTTTGGTCTTGAGCTGCTTAAAAAAAATAAACATTTTGCAGGGTAATGAGAAAGTAATGTGTGACGGAGAGTCACAGCAAGGACGAATGGCCTCACACTCTGCGCTGGAGAGAATCAGCTGCCACAGCACAAAAAAATGTAATATGTTGTAGTGGCGATTTGCACCACAAGGGGGAACCATGAGCTAAGCCTTTAGGCTCATCACAGCACACTAAATCTCACAACAAGGATCTGTTTGGCAGGAAACACAAAGTCCAGACCTATGGCCTCTGCGATGGATGCCGCTGAACTTCCTACCTTCTTGGGCTCATCTGTGTCACTCAAGTGCTTGCTCTTGAACTTCCTCTTCCCAGAGGGTTTGTTGCTGGGCTCTGGGGAGGCCTCTCTCTCCGGACGCCGCACCGACCCTGAACGGGTGAACGAGGGCCTCCTGGGATCAGGCTCTGGGCTGGTGCCACGGCAGGTCAGAGTGGCACTGAGGCGTGGGTACATGGCAGCCGTCAAATCTACAGAAACACAGCACATATTTACTCAATGGTTCTACGCAGTGTATTGGATGTTATTTAAACATGTTGTGTACCGAGAGAATAATATGAAGCTACAAGACAAGAAAACAATGAGACCAGAACCAAAGCCCCATCACATTAAACATGCCGTCCATCTCTCCTGAAGTGTGCCATGCTAAATAAACGGTGGGTTAACAGCACTTTAAGGATATATGGATGTTTTAACGTAATAAGCTGCAAATAGTGGGAAGCTACTGAATACGAAACCAGTTACACTGTATACAGTTCTATTCAGTCATCCAACTCGTACCAACTTTGTCTTGTGTAAGGCCCACTGTGATATTAACCACATCCAGACAAACCTGCAGCTGCTTCTATTTGTTCCATTTCCAGGTGAACAGTACCTGATTCAGATTGAGTGCCCTGCCTGGTGGTGACAGATCTCTCCTCCCCCTGTCCGTCTCCATCCCTGTCCTTCCCCGTGATGTACTCCCCATTCTGGTATTTCCTGTTCCGGCAGCGGGACCGTTTCTTGTGTTTGAGGGCGTCTCCCTCAGTGCTGGGGGCGGGTCTGGCCTTGCCCTGGGCTGCCTTCTCAGGCAGGGGGTTGGTGCGCGGTCTGCCCCTGGGCCGGCGGGCAGGCTGGAGAGGAGGGGCTGTAGGGGAGTGGGGGAGATTTGGGGGAGGTGGAGGAGCAAAGCCCCAGTCGTCCAGCCAAGCCTCATCACCCCTCCGTCGGCCCCTCCTCAGCCTGGGGGTGGAGCTCTCTGAGCACGCTGGCTCCTTATTGGGTCTTCCAGGGCTGCTGAAGGAGACTGGGGTCTCAGAGCACTGGGGACTGGGGAGAGGACTGCTCCCATTACCTGTGAAACCTACTTCAAAACCTACTGCAAAACAACGTGGGCAGAGGAATCATAATAAAGGATTTGTGATTAGATCTTTGGCTGATGTAGTACGTGAAGTTCTAATCTATCAGAAGAGACAGAAATACCTGGTTTGTTGTGAGCACTCTGCTTGTTATCAGTGGTGCTGCTCTTCTCCCTGCTAGTGTTCTCTCCCTCCTCCCTGTGTGGGGATGGTTCAGCCAGCGACAGACTGTGCTCCAGTACAGGTGCACATGGCTTCTTCTGTGGCAACCCACAAGGGACAGAGTGAGAGCGCTAAATGGGCCATTCAGGCAATTGATCGTAAAGCTTTGATGGTAACGGAGAGCATATGGACTGTATAAGCACTGAATTGCCTTTGTATTTCAATCAGTATACTTGAATCATAATACAGACAGGTAAGTTGATGGGTAGTTGATATTTCACATATTTTTTTCAATTCTGCTTCATTATAAATGCGGACAAGTCGTGTCAAGTGTGTGAATGTAATACCCGTCTTTCTTTGTTCAACCAACAAAACAGAATAATGTCATTGTACAACACATAATCAAAACAACACACCTTGATGGAATTGTAAATATTACAAAAGCAGAATAACAACTTACCTTTTTGGGACGTGGTTCTTTCTTAACTGGAGTGGTCTCTTGGCCTGGCTTTTTCTTCACTGGCACTACAGCCTTCTTTGAAGGATCCAGTGATGACTTCTCCTTTGCCGGCTTCCTTGGACTAGGGGGCTTCTTCTGTTTGGTGAAGGCAGCTTTTGGTTTGGTGGGAGACTCCTCTTTAGTTCCATTGGTCTTCTTCTCCACCCCGGCTAACCCTGCACACTGGCCAGTGAGGATGGATAGGGCAATCCCCTCCAATTTAGCATGGGGATCGAGACCAGCAGGGGCCATATTCTCCTCCTTCACCGTTCCTCCCTCCAACTCCTGGGCTAATTTGCTGTCCATCCTGTTTCTGTTAGCTGAACCACTACTTCCAAAGACCTGTATCTCTTTTCCACCTGCCTGCTCCCCCAGTTTAACATGTTTCTCAGAGCTCTTTTCTCTGCACTCAGAGACACCCGTTAACTCAAGTTTGTTCATAACTTGTGTGGAATACCCTTTAGAGGAAAGTGTCTCTTTGTTCTCCACAGATCTGATAGGTGGACATCCAAAGGCAGCAGTCTGACGGAACGATGTGACCTGGCCCATTGTGTGGGAGCTCACCACAGCCTTTCTGGATGCCATAGGCGATAGATGGCAGTATCCCTCGCCAGTCAATGCAGTGTTCTCTAGAGCTTTTTGCTTCACTATGGACTCAAGGTTGGACAGCGGGGACATTCTGGACAGGCTTTGATGGGCACTCTGAAATTTGGGACCTTCTGAACCTGTGGCCCCCTTGACTTTGGGAGTCCCTTGAATGATCTTTCTCTGAACAGAAGCACCTTGGTAAGGAAGAAGTGGAGGTTGCTGCCATAATGGCTTGACGACAGTGAGGGAGTATGGGATTGCTGCTTTGACACTTGCAGATTTCTGATAAGAGTGTGAGTTGATAGAGCCGGGCAGAGCTGTGGAGAAAGCCCCCTTAAAGGGACAGCTTTCTGTTACAGCTGGGCTGGTACTGTTAGGGTGCTTGATACCATGAACGTGCTGGTTGCTCTTCGTCATGAACAATGCTTTCTTTCCCCTTGTGGCCAGGTGTTCCCCTTGGTCAATGATAGAGATAGTCTCTTGTCTAGCGAAAGTCTGGAACTCGTCCTCAAAGGACCCTTTCCCATCTTTGCTACGTAGGGTGGAAGCAAGTATGGGGCTGGCCACACCTACATAGGTTCCTGGGAGGTTATTAACAGGGCCTTGAGAGCAACCTTTGACCCAGGATGATTTGGGTTCCAAACCCTGGTGATTTAGGGGCCTGCTGCTCTGCTTCTGATAAGCCCCATTTCTGTGGGTGTCGGGTAGGATTGGGTATGGCCTCTTTGGATGGAGGGCAACTTTCTGACATGCCTCGTTGTGGAGATGCTCTGTGGTTGCAACTGTGTTTGGTGGGTCTTTGACCGCTTTTGGCCTCTTCGACTTGGCGGACAGGTCGAGGGGCACGTCCCTTGCTTCAGTCGGGCAAGTGACCGCATGGTCCTTAGCAGCAGACGAAGCATTCAGTTTTAGAAAGCCTACAGATGTCTTGTCTGCACTGCGGTGCGAAAGGCCTTTCTCCACATGGTTCAGCAGCCTGCCCTGAGTGGTGATGCTGGCCAGAGAAGGGCCACAGCAGATGGCAGCGGTGGGAGACAATGTGAAGCGGGTTGATGGGGCAGAGCCTAATGCTGGGAGAGTGATAGTGGGAGAGGCCACCACTGAGGCGATGGAGGATTTCTGCTCCCCTCCAGCTTTGGAGCTCTTGCTACTGGACGTCGACTTACATTTGAGTTTGTGTGTTGCGGTGGGTGTTTTCTTTTCAAGCGCTGGACTTCGACCCACTGAGAAGTGATATGGATAGGTCCGCAGCAGTGGTGCCACGCCAGCAGCTGCGCTTTGTGGTTGACTCCCCTTCTGAAACTGGCTGCCTGTGGCTTCTCGCAATGCTGTGATCTGACCCAACGCGGGTGGAAGAGTGATTTTGCAGAGTGGGGATGAAAAGTTAGTGGAGGGAAGAAAAGCAACAGGCTGGCCTGGTTTAAATAGTGTTGAGCACTGAAAACCAGCTGGAAGACCAATCACTGGCTGGGTCTGAGTATGTGGTTTCTTATTGGACATCACACTGCTGTGACTTGGGTTAACTAGGTCCTCAGGGCTGTTCTTTGTACCACACGGCCACTGATGTGTGAGAACGACCCCAGCACCATCAGCCTTGGGTTTAGGGACCTCTGATCTCTTCTTGTCGGCTCTCTTGTCAGAGCTAATGAGGGGAGGGCCTGACGTTGGAGCATTGTTGTGTTCTTGCGGGGGATGGACAACTGGGCAATGGTTGAAGTTGCTAGGGTCTGAACAGACGTTGATCTGCGTTTTACAGTCTGTTGCTGTGGTGGTCTTATTTGACTGACTGAGGGGCACATCTCCTCTGAGCTCAGGGGGCAGCGTCTGAGGGGGATTCCCCACCATGCTCGCAGACACTTTAATGGGAGCACCGATCTCTCGGCTCACCGTGCCTCCATCCCCTACATTCATTGGAGTGGGATCCACCTAGATAACAAGAAAGGTACATAAAGCCCATGTTCACTGCTCATGCATATATCTCTCAGGTAAAGCACCATAGCATAATCTGTGAAGCGTACAGCTCACTCAGTCAGTGATCAGGCACAACAATTACCTGCATATGCGTTTCCTTAACACAACATTTCTTAGGTGTAGTTGACCTCAGGTCTGCAGCAAGGTCTTCCTCTGTATAGGATGCTATGCTGTTGAATGAGCATATTTTCATTAACATAAAACAAAGCTGTAACTGCATTAGATTATAAAAAAACAATGTCAAACATTCTGGAAAAGAGACAATTGTACAGATATTGAATTAATGTTCATCATGGTAACATTGGCTATTACAACCGAAACTGGTCAAAATGGCTGATTATTTTTAGCTCATGAGTCTTGTTATAGGAGAGGTTAGAAAAATATTAGTAACTTGTCGTGTTGTGAAACCGTTTAGCCAGCCTACTGCTAACACTACCAAATATTCATAAAAGTAGTACACATTTATGTTAAGGTGGCACATTTCCATTTCACGATTTTCGGGGGATTTGTTGAGAAAGTGGTTGATTGTTTTCTATGTGTAAAGGCTTGCACATGCATCACACTAAATGTGGATGTAGCGTTCGTCTGCCGATCATTCCGCGCATTTAGGGACCACCCGCTGTAGACGTCTGACTGCCGACACTGAACACACTCGATTCGCAAATTACATTCAGAGGTGCTAAGTACTCTCAGCCAGCAAACACTATTGGTGTCTCAGCCCAAAGAGAAGCTTGATGACGAGAGATGGCACTGTCCTCAGTGTCACACTCCAGGAAGGCTTGGATGTTGAAGTAAAAATATACGTTATATATTACTTTACTTTTTTTTACTCTTTGGTATGTTATTCTTATAAAGAAAAATGCAATATTGGTACAAGGCATATTTGCCAATAACTTTCACTTCATCTAAAGTTATATTTTGTAGTTCAGCTATGAGTAGGCCTATTTGCCAATAACTTTCACTTCCTCTATATTTATATTTTGTAGTTCAGCTATGAGTAGGCCTATTTGCCAATAACTTTCACTTCCTCTATATTTATATTTTGTAGTTCAGCTATGAGTAGGCCTATTTGCCAATAACTTTCACTTCCTCTATATTTATATTTTGTAGTTCAGCTATGAGTAGGCCTATATTTGACAATAACTTTCACTTCCTCTATATTTATATTTTGTAGTTCAGCTATGAGTAGTCCTATTTGCCAATAACTTTCACTTCCTCTATATTTATATTTTGTAGTTCAGCTATGAGTAGGCCTATTTGCCAATAACTTTCACTTCCTCTATATTTATATTTTGTAGTTCAGCTATGAGTAGGCCTATTTGCCAATAACTTTCACTTCCACTATATTTATATTTTGTAGTTCAGCTATGAGTAGGCCTATTTGCCAATAACTTTCACTTCCTCTATATTTATATTTTGTAGTTCAGCTATGAGTAGGCCTATTTGCCAATAACTTTCACTTCCACTATATTTATATTTTGTAGTTCAGCTATGAGTAGGCCTATTTGCCAATAACTTTCACTTCCTCTATATTTATATTTTGTAGTTCAGCTATGAGTAGGCCTATTTGCATGGACATAAAGAACATTGGTGTTGATGGTTTGCCCTCGACTCGGGCCGGGATGATACCAGTATCATAAAACTCGTTAGTATTGAGGAAACAAAACAACGAAGCAGATTTTTACTTCTTTAGGAGAACAGCCCTAATGTTGGAAACAAACATCATTATGTTGTCATCCAGAGTGACATGTATTTATTTTCCAAGCTACCGCACACAATATTTGACATAAAGTGTTTTTTTTTTTTTTTTAATTCCATGGAAAAAATATTGCGATACTGGTATCGTCACAACCCTACTCTTAGCCAAGGGAATTTGGCACATATTGCTTTAAAGATGGAAACCATATTTTATGACATCTCTCACAGTTCTCCTTAGTGTTGAACGAATGGACTCGGTCAGTGCTGACCAAGTCATGCATGCTGCAGCACAGTGGACTGTCTGAGACCACAGAGAGAAGAAGAAACATGGGCAGCAGGTGGCGGTAGCATTCTGAAATCCCTAATCCCTATACCAAACTCATTCAAGCGGCCTCAACCCTCAACCCATTTCCAGCTCATTTAAGAAATCAATCCAAGAGTCAATGGGAAGAGTACCTGAGGAATAACGTCATATATTGTCATTCAAATTCTTAACTACAGATACTCTATTATCAAGAATGAATCCTACAGTTGATACATCTCAAAGCAAGGGAGAGTAAAGAAGACTCAAAATGCAAGTCCAGCTTCTGTATCCCTGCCATGATGCCCACATTCCAAAGTAAAGAGAGCAGTTAGCAATGACATCTCATCAGATAGGTCAGGAGACTATAACAAGGGCCATAGACATCAAAACTATGAAATAACACATATGGAATCATGTAGTAACCAAAAAAGTGTTAAACAAATCTAAATATATTTTAGATTTTAGATTCTTCAAAGTAGCCACCCTTTGCTTTGATGACAGCTTTGCACACTATTGGCATTCTCTCAACCAACTTCACCTGGAATGCTTTTCCAACAGTCTTGAAGGACTGGGCACTTGTTGGCTGTTTTTCCTTCACTCTGCAGTCCAACTCATACCAAACCATCTCAATTGGGTTGAGGTCGGGTGATTGTGGAGGCAGGTCATCTGATGCAGCACTCCATCACTCTCCTTCTTGGTCAAAAAGCCCTGACACAGCCTGGAGGGGTGTTGGGTCATTGTCCTGTTGAAAAACAAATGATAGCCCCACTAAACGCAAACCAGATGGGATGGCGTTACGTTGCAGAATGCTGTGGCAGCCATGCCAGTTGAGTGCGCCTTGAATTCTAAATAAATCACTGAGTGTCACTAGCAAAGCACCCCCACGCCATCACACCTCTTCCTCCATGCTTCACGGTGGGAACCACATATGCAGAGATAATCCGTTCACCTACTCTGCGTCTCAGAAAGACACGGCAGTTGGAAACAAAAATCTTACATTTGGACTCATCAGACCAAAGGACAGATTTCCACCGGTCTGTCTAATGTCCATTGCTCATGTTTCTTGGCCCAAGCAAGTCTCTTCTTCTTATTGATGTCCTTGAGTAGTGGTTTCTTTGCAGCAAATCGACCATGAAGGCATGATTCATGCAGTCTCCCCTGAACAGTTGATGTTCAGATGTGTCTGTTACTTGAACTACATTAAGCATTTATTTGGGCTGCAATTTCAGAGGCTGTTAACTCTAATGAACTTATCCTTTGCAGGAGAGGTAACTCTGGATCTTCCTTTTCCTGTGGTGGTCCTCATGAGAGTCAGTTTCACCATTGCGCTTGATGGTTTTTGCGTCTGCACTTGAAGAAACCTTCAAGGCTCTTGAAGTTTTCCATATTGACTGACCTTCATGTCTTAAAGTAATGGTGGACTGTCGTTTCACTTTGCTTATTTGAGCTGTTCTTGCCATAATATGGAATTGGTATTTTACCAAATAGGGCTCTCTTCCGTATACCACCCCTACCTTGTCACAACACAACTGATTTGCCTAAAACGCATTACAAAGGAAATAAATTCCACAAATTAACACCTGTTAATTGAAATGCATTCCAGGTGAATACATCACGAAGCTGGAGAATGACAAGAGTATGCAAAGCTGTCATCAAGGCAAAGGGTGGCTACTTTGATGAATCTCTCATCTAAAATATATTTTGATTTGTTTAACACTTTTTTGGTTACTACATGATTCCATATGTGTTATTTCATAGTTTTCATGTCTTCACTATTATCCTACAATGTAGAAAATAGTACAAATAAAGAAAAACCCTTGAATGAGTAGGTGTCCAAACGTTTGACTGGTACTGTAAGTATTCCCACCCGAGTCAATACTTTGTATACTGAACAAAAATATTTACTCAACATGCAACAATTTCAACAATTTTACTGAGGTACAGTTCATATAAGGAAATCAGTCAATTGAAAAAAATTAATTAGTCCATAATCTATGGATTTCACGAGACTGGGAATACAGATATGCATCTATTGGTCACAGATACCAGATACCATGGATCAGAAAACCAGTCAGTATCTGGTGTAACCACCATTTGTCTCATGCAGCTCGACACATCTCCTTCACATAGAGTTGATCAGGCTGTTGATTTTGGCCTGTGGAATATTGTCCTACTCCTCTTCAATGGCTGTGCGAAGTTGCTGGATATCCAGAGCATCCCAAACATGGTATATGGGTGACATGTCTGGCGAGTATGCAGGTCATGTAAGAACTGGGACATTTTCAGCTTCCAGGAATTGTGTACAGATCCTTGCAACATGGGGCTGTGCATTATCATGCTGAAACATGAGTTGATGGCAGCGGATGAATGGCACGACAATGGCCCTCAGAATCTCGTCACGGTATCTCTGTGCATTAAAATGGTCATCAATAAAATGCAAATGTGTTGTGCCCATACCATAACCCCACCATGGGGCACTCTATTCACAACGTTGACATCAGCAAACTGCTCATCCACACAAGCCATACATGTAGTCTGCATTTGTAAGGCCGGTTGGACGTGCTGCCAAATTCTCAACAATTACGGAGGTGGCTTATGGTAGAGAAATGAACATTCAATTCTCTGGCAACAGCTCTGGTGGACATTCCTGCAGTCAGCATGCCAATAGCACGCTCGCTCAAAACTTGAGACGTCTGTGGCATTGTGTTGTGTGACAAAACTACAAAATATGCTTTTTGCACATTTTGGAAAAAGTCAGGGATCTTTTATTTCAGCTCATGAAACATGGGACCAACACTTTGCATGTTGTGTTCATATTTTTGTTCAGTTTACATACACTGAGTGTACAAAAGATTAAGAAACACTTGCTCTTTCCATGACATAGACTGACCAGGTCAAACTAGGATCCCTTATTGAGGTCACTAGTTAAATCCACTTCAAATCAGTGTAGACGAAGGGCAGGAGACAGGCTAACGAATGATTTTCAAGCATTGAGACATGGACTGTGTATGTGTGCCATTCAGAGGGTGAACGGCAAGACAAAAGATTGAAGTGCCTTTGATTGGGGTATGGTAGCAGGTGCCAGGCGCACCAGTTTGAATGTGTCAAGAACTGCAACGCTACTAGGTTTTTCATGCTCAACAGTTTCCTGTGTGTATCAAGAATGGTCCACCACCCAAAGGACATCCAGCCAACTTGACCCAACTGTGGGAAGCATTGGAGTCAACATGGACAACCATCCCTGTGGAACGCTTGATAACTTGTAGAGTCCATGCCCTGATGAATTGAGGCTGTTCTGAGGGCAAAAGAGAGGGTGCAACTAAATATTACAAAGGTGTTTTTAATGTTTTGCATGCTCAGTGTATATTTTGTACCCAATAAAGAAAATCTATTACGGGTCAACATGTAAATATTTCTCCCAGGTTTGATCAAAGCTCATAATTATTGATCTGACTGACTTTTAATTTCACCTGCCTCTTTGCAATCATGTACAGATTTTTTTTCCTGTTACAGTAGGGCAAAAAAGTATTTAGTCAGCCACTAATTGTGCAAGTTCTCCCACTTAAAAAAGATGAGAGAGGCCTGTAATTTCCATCATAGGTACACTTCAACAATGACAGACAAAATGAGAAAAAAAAATCCAGAAAATCACATTGAAGGATTGTTAATGAATTTATTTGCAAATTATGGGGGAAAATAAGTATTTGGTCAAGAACAAAAGTTTATCTCAATACTTTGTTATATACCCTTTGTTGGCAATGACAGAGGTCAAACGTTTTCTGTAAGTCTTCACAAGGTTTTCACACAATGTTGCTGGTATTTTGGCCCATTCCTCCATGCAGATCTCCTCTAGAGCAGTGATGTTTTGGGGCTGTTGCTGGGCAACACAGACTTTCAACTCCCTCCAAAGATTTTCTATGGGGTTGAGATCTGGAGACTGGCTAGGCCACTCCAGGACCTTGAAATGCTTCTTACAAAGCCACTCCTTCATTGCCCAAGCGGTGTGTTTGGGATCATTGTCATGCTGAAAGACCCAGCCACGTTTCGCCTTCAATGCCCTTGCTGATGGAAGGAGGTTTTCACTCAAAATCTCACGATACATGGCCCCATTCATTCTTTCCTTGACACAGATCAGTCGTCCTGGTCCCTTTGCAGAAAAACAGCCCCAAAGCATGATGTTTCCACCCCCATGCTTCACAGTAGGTATGGTGTTCTTTGGATGCAACTCAGCATTCTTTGTCCTCCAAACACAACGAGTTGAGTTTTTACCAAAAAGTTGTATTTTGGTTTCATCTGACCATATGACATTCTCCCAATCTTCTTCTGGATCATCCAAATGCTCTCTAGCAAACTTCAGATGGGCCTGGACATGTACTGGCTTAGGCAGGGGGACACGTCTGGCACTGCAGGATTTGAGTCCCTGGTGGCGTAGTGTGTTACTGATGGTAGGCTTTGTTACTTTGGTCCCAGCTCTCTGCAGGTCATTCACTAGGTCCCCCCGTGTGGTTCTGGGATTTTTGCTCACCGCTCTTGTGATCATTTTGACCCCACGGGGTGAGATCTTGCGTGGAGCCCCAGATCGAGGGAGATTATCAGTGGTCTTGTATGTCTTCCATTTCCTAATAATTGCTCCCACAGTTGATTTCTTCAAACCAAGCTGCTTACCTATTGCAGATTCAGTCTTCCCAGCCTGGTGCAGGTCTACAATTTTGTTTCTGGTGTCCTTTGACAGCTCTTTGGTCTTGGCCATAGTGGAGTTTGGAGTGTGACAGTTTGAGGTTGTGGACAGGTGTCTTTAATACTGATAACAAGTTCAAACAGTTGCCATTAATACAGGTAACGAGTGGAGAACAAAGGAGCCTCTTAAAGAAGAAGTTACAGGTCTGTGAGAGCCAGACATTTTGCTTGTTTGTAGGTGACCAAATACTTATTTTCCACCATAATTTGCTAATTAATTAATTAAAAATCCTACAATGTGATTTTCTGGATTTTTTTTCTCATTTTGTCTGTCATAGTTGAAGTGTACCTATGATGAAAATTACAGGCCTTTCTCATCTTGTTAAGTGGGAGAACTTGCACAATTGGTGGCTGACTAAATACTTTACGTGTGCAATTATGCAAATTACACCACCATTTTTTACCACTACATAACTGATATTAATACAGAAGCACAAGTAATATTCTAACAATTCATGTGAATGTGATAAAATTATAATCTGTGTGCTCCATTGATGTCTGTTTGTTCGGACATCAATGAACAGTAATGCCCACCCCAACCCCTAAAACTCAAACCCTGGATGTAAGTATCATATGCACCCACAATCATATGAATCTTGCAGTATTCCTAAATAATGGCACCTTAATGAATATATCTGACAGAAAGCAACACTTCAAATGCTTTCAGACATCCAGTCAACATACCCTGCGAGGAAAGGTGAGCCACCCCACCCGACAATTAAATGAGACGACTACAAATGGGTCCGTTTATAACTATCCACCAGCAAATATGAGAGCAATGCATCGAGGTGTAAAGATCACTGTAGTTGCCGAAACATACCCGTAACGTAAAACGTGAGTGACAGCCGAGGTAGGCTATGTCTCTCCGCTGAAGTCGGCAAACATGGGCTGGATATAGCTGCAAGTACATAACTGAATATGAGAGGCTTCTGCATTCATTATCGCATAACATCATGTTGCTACTTACTAATACTGCTAGTTTGTCTTTGTGCTACAGTTAAATCGTCTCATCTGCTGAGTATCCAACTGGAATGCTATGGATGTATTTGAAAAACATATATTTTGTCAGTCATTCTGGCAAAACAAAGTCACATCTGTCCCAACTATAATGAGGTGGCTATCCCAGAGTCAATCGGCTACGTCTAAAAGAGAAGTAAAATAATCTCCCTCGGACTCCAGACTAGTTACTTGCTCCCGGTCAATGGACTGCACAGCCCTCATGCACAAAAGAGACGCATCCGTGTGTCAAATCTATATGCTTTTGGTGATGCAGAAAATACAGTCGACGAGCGGGGTCGTTTTATTCCACCTAGTTCAACTAATCGAGAAATTGGTTCAATCTCTATAAAAACAACATATTCACGCAAAAACTCCGGGCATCCCACTCGCCCAAAGAGATGGAGATCATAAAAGGAAAGGCCGACACTATTGCCTCTCAGGTGATCAGTCAAAACATATACACATGATCAAAATGGAACCAAATTTATCCTTGATTTTTGAAGCGAGAATTATGCGATAGCAACCAGCATAATAGGCTACAAAGCATGCATTTCCAATATCTACAACGAAACCACTGACTCGATAATGTATTTTGCCTTACCAAATACTTACATCGTTCATCCGCACTTGCACAATGTGGACAACTACCGTCACATAATCTTGCCAACATCAATCGATAGCCAAATATCACGGAACAAACATTCCAAACTCCAATGACCATATTATTTAATCAATCCATAGACCACGAGGTACAGTGTCCATGACGTATTTTACTGATAAATAACATAATTGAAGAAACGAGGTAAAGATATAATGTTGGACTGTGTTGAATAGGCTGAAATTGATTGTATGAGGGATACATTGCACTTTAGCTGACTGTTTCCTTTGCTCATTTTCTGACGAAAAGTATTTCAGAACTAACAGAGGGTAGGGCAACAATCTACACAGAACTTGTAGATGGATACTGTAATGTGCACCATACACAATAAGGAAAACCAAATGTAACTCAGGTTCAAAATACCACGAAAAAATGTCAGATCGCTGCGCAGCAAAGTCTCCGCGAAGCCAGTATTGGTCTGCATTACACAGTGCTATGCATGTTTAGACAGGCTACTGTATTTATCTCCGGCCGTGCGACACAAAATGTTGATTTGACTGTCTTTCATCGGCCCTTACCGAACCGCTTCTGTGTTCAAAGACATGCATGAGTCCGACCCGAACCGAGTCGTCTCGTCCCCGATACTGAATAATTCGAAGGGTACTTAGCAAGCAAGATAACGATGTCAAATGGCACAAACAATTACAAACCCGTTCGTCCAGGGTGTAAATGAACAGTATATATCGCGGCTCCGGCGAGAATCAAGTCTTTCGTTCTTGTCGGTTGCTGTTCACTAATCTCGACGGTTTTCGGTTCTGAAAGTCCGGGGGGTTTTGTCAAGACAGTCCGTACAGTATCTCGGTCTACGGTCTGGTGGGAGAGAAGGGGCAGAAGGTGGACTGATAGTCTGGGATTTGTAGTGTTTGGCTACCCACGCGCAAACTATACAAATCCTGTGGTGGGAGGAGTACAGACTGCAAGTACCAGCATGCAACGAAGTACTCCAGCCGCTCAAGGGGAAAGGGGGATCGCAGCGGTGCGCTAAACTGAAAAAGCTTACCGAAGTAACAAAGTGAAAATTGACATTTTCATCATAAAGACACCGATTTATAATGAATGAATGCAGGAATAACAACCATTCATAATCCAATGAATGGAAGTACCCCTGTGGATGGTTGCTTTATGGACTAAAGAGGGCCAACAAAAAAAAGTGAGAGGTATTGGTTCAAAGGAATTAACACGAGGGGGCCGAGATCCTGTCGGGTGTGTGAAGGGGAAATACTCACATTTCACGGTTTAGTTATGTTATGGAGTCCCCATCATTATCATACTGTATCCTTTATGGATTTGATGTATGGTCAAAGAATATAGCCTTGTTGTAGGCGGCAGAAATCTATTTGGACAGACTTTCATATAAAGCATAAAACATTACATTTTGATGAGAAGAATTAGGAAAAATATGACCACACTATATTATCACCCCTCGAGGCCCAGTTGTACACGCCCTGCTTACACTACTTAACAATGCACATTGCCCCTCACTGCCTCTCCTTTGACAACCAGGCCTCCAATCAACTTGTACTTCAAACATCCAAACACTGACCTTGATCAATGCCCTGAATTACAACCCCCTTTCTCACCTATTCCAGACATCCACCTTAAATTTCAATCCCCTCCCCAATCATAATCCTAAATGACTGATATCCTGAAATGCACAATTTCCCCATCTCACACCCCACATCTGTCTCCCCTCCCCTATATCACTTGGTACTGTTTCCTGTATGTTTATTTACCTGGTCTCTCCCCCATTCTCTTTACATTGACCTTTGCTGTCCTCCCAACTCCTCCACTTCTTTCATGTCACTGTCCCTTCCTTCTCAAATTCATTCATACAGTCACAGCACAGCCTATAGGGCCTTTAGTCCCTCTTTGCCCCATCTTGCATGGTTATTCATTTCTTCATCACTGTGCTGATAGCTTTATCTGTTAGACAAACATTCTGAGATTAAAATATATTTCTGAGGATGAATGGTTCGTATAAATTCACACTGTGCTTCATGACTGAAACAGGGAAAATTCCAAATATACACTGTGTGTACAAAACATTAGCAACAACTGCTCTTTCCATGACATAAACTGACCAGGTGAATCCAGGTGAAATCTATGATCCCTTATTGATGTCACCTGTTAAATCCACTTCAATCAGTGTAGATGAAGGGGAGGAAACAGGTTAAATTAGGAATTTTAAGCTTTGAGAAAATTGAGACATGGATTGTGTATGTGTGCCATTCAAAGGGTGAATGGGCAAGACAACATATTTAGGTGCCTTTGAACAGGGCATGGTAATAGGTGCCATGCGCACAGGTTTGTTTGTCAAGAACTGCAACGCTGCTGGGATTTTCATGCTCAACAGTTTGCCGCGTGTATCAAGAATGGTCCACCACCCAAAGGACATCCAGCCAACTTGACACAACTGTGGGAACCATTCGAGTCAACTTGGGCCAGCATCCCTGTGGAATGCTTTCGACACCTTGTTGATTCCATGCCCAATGTATTGAGGCTGTTCTGAGGAATGTGTTCTTAATGTTTTGTACACTCAGTGTATACTATTTCTTTACATTGCTCAAGAGTACACAAATAACACAAGGGTGATTTCCTTTAGAGGTGCATCACATTTTATAATTTCAGTCTCTGATCAGTTTCATCATTTGAAACACATGACAATCTGACCCTTCATAAACGTGCAATAGGCCTACATTTATCCTGCTATAGGCTATTTCCTTCTGTTGGTCTCACTGATTTCTAGACAGCCATGGACATCAATTTCTAGGTTGTAGGCCATGCAAGACGGTGTCATTCTAGAAATATACTACAGAAGGTGAGATGAATCACTGGTTTTTGTTTTTTTAAATGTGCATGTGTTGAGTAATTCTACCTTTATCTTTATCTATAATTTTTGCACTGTGTCCCGCATGAAGGCCTTTTAACTGAGAACTATCATGACGATCAATATATCTGCATAAAATAAGACTGAGACATGCTAATGTTTTAGAAGTGTATCAGCCAAGAGATTATTATTTCAACACGTAAAGTGACCTTACACGTTTCTATGACAAAATATTATGTTAATAAGCACTCAACTCATATAAGCCTTTACAGGTGGTAATTAACAATGAACAACACATATATGAAGTAAACTAAAAGTTTTGGAGCATTGATTAATTGTTTTCATAGAGTTGTAAAGAATGCTGAGATAAAATAGGTGTGAATGATCAAGGTTCAACCAATATAACACTGATTGCAAGTTTCAACGAGTGTCAGGTTATCTGGATACATCTTACCATTAATTTGAACAGGCACCTGTCCTAAAAAATACATTGGAATGTTTGGAGACTTGGGAGATTTAATAAGGCTGAGAACCTATAAGTTGAATTACCTTGCAAGGTCAAAATGGTTAGAGACAGGTCTCGAAGCATGGGTTGTTTTGCTTAATGCAGAATAAACATAATAGCCTACCCCAAAACATTCAGCAGCCCACTCGCTCTTACAGTTGATATCTAGAGAAAAGCCTTTGGCACATGGCTTATAACAATTTCGTCTATCTAGAATCAGGCCGGCGCGGGACTCTTACCTGCATCATAGCTTATGCAGGTAAAAACGAAGTAACCATCTGGAATAGAATATCACCGATTTATGAATATAATATAAATTCCGTTATAGAAAATGTCTAAATATCAGGTAGTCTAAATGATGATGGAAGTAAACATTTGTGTTGGTTGTTTAACAACGACCTATTTCTTCACTGTCTCCCGGCCGCAGCCGTTGCAGCACAGTGATGCACCCCCATCGGACAGACACACGTTCGTCTTTCAACTATTTCGCAGGCTTCATCTCGGTGAAGATATCTTTCGGTGTGTAGGATAATTTGCCCATTTCCCCACACCGTTCACTCGCGAACAGCAGTGAGTGCTGCATGTCGGCGGTCAGCCTAATATTGACATATAGCCAAATATCAAAATAGGACAAATATACACGTCACACCGCCCGAGCTACATAATAACACGCCTGATTTTGAATGTGCCTTCCTATAAGCGGAACCAGGTTGTCGACAGTGTTCACATTGCATTGTGTCGGAGCGGGGGTTACCCAGAGACCTCAACGACAGAGCGAAAGCAATCCCGGTAGTGACCGGCTGCTCGGGGCTTCTCCAGTTATCGACGAGTTTTAGTCCCTGCCACTACCAGCGGACGTTTGAAGCTATAGGCTCAAACAACTTAAATACAGTGGATTACAGTATTCCAGTGTAAATCTGACTGGTGATCAAAACAATCACACTTAAAACAGCAAGTTCACAGTGAATGAAGCCAGTGTTTTGTTGAAGGCCTTGTGAAAATGACCGTCGTTCCCTTTCAAAACGGGGCTTCGGCTACTTTGAGTACATTTGGTCGATTTGTGGAATATTCTAACGCCTTATCCAAACAACCTAGGCCAGGGATACTGCCCCTATAGAGTAGGCCTAAGGCATGTCCTGTCACGTCTGAGTTCGCGGTTGCCATTACCTGGTATAATGTTTACGACGATTATGGAGTAAATCATCCTAGCCTATACCATGGAGGCAGAGAACAAGTTGGAGACGATGCTCTGAGTTGGCAGGTTGAGGATGCCACTGAGGTGTTAACTCATGGCAGATGGACAATAATATTATAATAAAATACAGTGTGAAACTAGAATTCACTTTATATGTTTCAAGGGATGTAGTAGCCTTAGCAAAATATAATATGGATCACTGCCTACTGAGACAGGATTTCACCCCAAGAAACATGTGACATGTTTATCATGACACTTGAAGACGTCTTTACATTACCAATTGCACACATTGAATACCTCTAGACAGGTTTGTTATGGTCTGTACATGTATTTACAAACTTTACTGTACACAATTACTGACAGCAAAGTTTGGGAGAGTTGACTGTTGCCCTCCATGGCGTAGTACCCTGCCCCCCTTAATGCCCCCTGCTCGCCAGTACGCCTTTGTTATTAATCGCATGGTATCGCACCGCCTTACCTTGCGCTCCAAACTGCCCTCGCAAAGCTTGCAAATAGAGCCTTTCACACCGCGACAAGTGATTGCTTGAGACTTGGTGACTTCTGTAGGTGTCACTAATATGAATTTTTGGTAGAATAATTCCGGAGTGAAATTTTGACTTCTCCTCGCGATCTTCCCTCATCGCCCGTTTTCAGAACGCAGCAGCTGGAGATGAAAATCGCGCACACTGGGTCCTAGCGCCGACAGAGACCTAGAGGTGCATAACAGGTGGTGACCGTAGTCGAGCCTTTTATTATATAATTGTAAATTCCTTTTCAAAACATTGACATCTTTGGAATCATTATTTTCCAATAATGAATAGGTCTACCACTACAGCCGAACTCTGGTGGCCAAAGTGGTGTTTTGGTCGCATGCTTCCAAGTGTGTGTTTTTCTGAACCATCACTAGATAGCTGACAGAGTGGTAGTCAAATTACAAATACGACAATCGTACTTGTAATATGATGTCATATCATATTATCATATTCCTATATAATATTTGGCTCCTGGATATTTCTTCCTGAAAATGATATGTACATTAGGAAAGTTACTAAACTATAACAATACAATAATTGTGCCACTAATGTGGGATTTTCTTCTCCAATTAAATGCATAACACATGACCATCCTGATGATGACGTAAAATATATTTGGTGTAAAAGCATAGGCCTATTCCGTTATCATAAGGTTTTGTACATGGCTATATACCGGTACTCCCTGTATATAGCCATGTTATTTTCTACTTCCTATATATAGCCATGTTATTTTTTACTCCTTATGTATAGCCATGTTATTTTTTTACTCCCTGTAGATAGACATGTTATTTTCAACTTCCTATATATAGCCATGTTATTTTTTACTCCTTATGTATAGCCATGTTATTTTTTTACTCCCTGTAGATAGCCATGTTATTTTCTTCTCCCTGTATATAGCCATGTTATTTTTTACTCCCTGTATATAGCCATGTTATTTTCTACTCCCTATATATAGCCATGTTATTTTCTACTCCCTATATATAGCCATGTTATTTTCTACTCCCTATATATAGCCATGTTATTTTCTTCTCCCTGTATATAGCCATGTTATTTTCTACTCCCTATATATAGCCATGTTATTTTCTTCTCCCTGTATATAGCCATGTTATTTTTTACTCCCTGTATATAGCCATCTTATTTTCTACTCCCAATGTATAGCCATTACTCGTTATTTGTATTCGTTATTCACTGTGCCACTATTTCCATATATTTAAAAAAAATCTTATCTTTAACTGCATTGTTGGAAAATTACCCGTAAGTAAGCATGTTGTCTACGAAGCAATTGATAAATAACATTTGTTTTGGAGTGTCCATTTTCTTAATTTTTTGGCAAGTTAATATTGCTATTTCCTATATGTCAGCAGTCGAGTGCCCTCGATGTTGCTGTCATGTTTACACTAATTGGCGATTGCAAAAAATTGCGATATTACAATGTGCTGCGAAGAGAGGACAGACACTTCGTGAAGTTACTTTGGATTAGAGACCTTACACTCGCTGCAAGTGACTAGAGCGGCAATCGAAGAAGCCAGTCAAGTAGAATGTAGGTAGACAACCAGTTTTACCTCCCGGTAAACGCGAGCCCTTTCGATAGCCTGTGTTGTGGTCACGAGGGTGTCGCACTGCTTTCCTCCACTTGTACAAAACAGGCGACGGAAATGGATAACAGTTTTTCGTACCGTACCAGCACGAGTTGGTCCGACGAACCTGTTGTATAGAGAGCCTGTCAAATGTTCTCCAATTTATACAAACGTTATTATAGGTACATTCACAGTAAAATAAATAACCAAGTGCCTCAAATTATTTCTACAGATCCATATCACAACCAATGCATTCCAGACATTCCGGAAACATGATGTCAGTTGAGTCTGTTAAAAGTTTCGGTTTTGCACAACATTGTAAACTAAACAACTATGGATCCGCCTCAAAGAGAGATACATCGGTGCGGATTAACTGTGGTTTATTATGGGCCAGCATTTTAACGTTCATGCATTGGTTACATTTGGTCATTTTTAGATCGAGTTCACATTTGGTGACTAGTATCCCTTTCTATGCCGCAGGTGGAGCTGGATAAAAGCAGAAATGTAGCTATAATACTAACATGACACAACTCAGCAGTAAACCAAATATCTTGCCATTGCAAATGCAGTTGCACACACGGCTGCACTCCCCGCCATTATAGTCCATTATAAAACTCAAATTCCACGCTTGTCTTTAAAATGAATATATAAACATCACGTAATATGTCTAACAGTTAAATACAGATAGTATAGATCAAACGATATTCATCGTAATGAGAAACATTAAAAACGGGCAAGACGTCTTCGTCTATAATACCTTTGCATTTGACCAATGAATTCAGTTGGTTCCATAGTGTAGTGGTTATCACGTCTGCTTTACACGCAGAAGGTCCTGGGTTCGAGCCCCAGTGGAACCACAAGTTTTTGATGACCCAAAGAAAACATTCAATGCTCTGTACTGATACAATTTTTGACTGATAGCTTTTTTGCCAACTGAATGTAATACACTCATCACAAACCAATATCTAAGATCTATTATCTAATGACAATTTAAAACATAATTTTAAAAAATTCTCAGATGTTTACAGATTTATTTGTCAGTCACTAGTCTACATATCAGTTACCAAACCTACTATGTAATACATTACATGACCAAAGGTATGTGGACACCTGCTCGTCAAACATCTAATTTCAAAATCATGGGCATAATGGAGTTGGTCCCCACTTTTCTGCTCGAACAGCTTCCACTCTTCTGGGAATGCTTTCCACGAGATGTTGCAACATTGCTGCGGGGACTCACTTTCATTCAGCCACAAGAGCATCAGTGAGGTCGGGCACTGATGTTGGGCGATTAGGCCTGGTTCACAGTCTGCGTTCCGGGCTCTGTGGTTAGGGTCAGGGCTCTGTGCAGACCAGTCAAGTTCTTCCACACCAATCTTGACAAACCATTTATGTATGGACCACGCTTTAAACATTGTCATGTTTAAACAGGAAAGGGCCTTGCACAAACTGTTTCCACAAAGAGTTGGAAGCACATAATCGTCTAGAATGTCATTGTATACTCTAGCGTTAAGATTTCCCTTCACTGGAACTAAGAGGCCTAGCTCGAACCATAAAAAACAGCCACAGTCAATTATTCCTCCTCCACCAAACTTTACAGTTGACACTATGCATTGGGGAAGGTAGTGTTCTCCTGGCATCTGCCAAATCCAGATTCGTCCGTCGGACTGCCAGATGGTGAAGTGTGATCCATCACCCCAGAGAATGTGTTTCCACTGCTCCAGAGTCTAATGGCGGCGAGCTTTACACCACTCCAGCCGATGCTTGGCATCTGCTCGGCCATGGGAACTCATTTGATGAAGCTCCCGACAAACAGTTATTGTGTTAACGTTGCTTACAGGGGCAGTTTGGATCCTGTAATGAGTGTTGCAACCGAGGACAGATGATTTTTATGCACTATCTGCTTCAGCAATCGGTGGTCCCGTTCTGTGAGCTTGTGTGGCCTACCACTTTGCGGCTGAGCCATTGTTGCTCCTAGACGTTTCCACTGCACAATAACAGCACTTATAGTTGATCGGGGCAGCTCTAGCAGGGCAAAAATTTGACAAAATGACTTGTTGGAAAGGTGGCATCCTATGATGGTACCACGTTGAAAGTAACTGAGCTCTTCAGTAAGGCCATTCTACTGCCAATGTTTGTCTATGGAGATTGCATGGCTGTGTGCTCAATTTTATACACCTGTCAACAATGTGTGAGGCTAAAATAGCCAAATCCACTCATTTAAAGGGGTGTCCACATACTTTTGGCCATGTAGTGTATCTCAATAACAAACAAGCTGCCTATTGTAAACTGCATTGTATTAAACTCTTGATTCATGATGAAATCGTTAATCATCGCAATTTATCTGATAAATGACACCTAAGATGTCCAGGCAGGTGACATATTTCAGAATGTAACATGAAATCTGTCATATGGCATAATACTGTAGATATCATGAGGTCAAGCTTTGACCTTGTGATATTTTAAAACAAACTGATAGCCTACTCACATCTCGTCTGTCCAGTGTGACCAATGTTTCTTCACTCCAGGTGTTTTGTTGCATTGCTGCAGTCCAGGTAACCTGCACTGAACAGCACTGCTGTTGTCAATTATTTCGCAAGAGACCACCACATTAATAGCAATTAAAGTTGTAAATTATTGTCACACAATTATTGTCATCTCAAATATGCTTGAAAATATGTTTAATTTCAAGAGGGAGAATACCCTATTACAAAGTTTTAGCAACAATAACATTATACCCAAAGTAATGTATAAGATTGTGGTAATATAACTGTTTTTTCAATAGATAGAAAGTACCAGTAGTTACAATAATTGAATCCTTGTGGACTAAAATAAACAACCAATGTCATGATCAAACAATGTTTGTTTTTCATCTTGTTTCATCATGTTTTTCATCTTCAAATGATGGCGCAGGTGATGACTGCTGTCTTATCGGCTCTTAACCAACCATGCTATTTTTTGTATATTTCTTTGCGTTGTTCGTAACTTGTTTTGTACATAATGTTGCTGCTACTGTCGCTTATGACTGAAAAGAGCTTCTAGACATCAGAACTGCGATTACTCACCTCAGATTAGACAAAGAGTTATTCTTCAATGAGTCGGACGGGAGAAATATACTACAGACACCCGACCAAGCCCAGATCTCCGTCATTCACTAGAGAAGGAAACAGAGATTTGGCGGAAAAAGATCAGGGTGCCATGTGAGGATCAGGCGACGAGTGGCAAATCTGCCTTTGCCTTCTGTCCTGCTAGCTAACGTACAATCGCTGGAAAATAAATGGGATGAACTAAAAGCACTGATTACTACCAACGGGACATTGAAAACTGTAATATCTTATGTTTCACCGAGTTGTGGCTGAATGACAAACATTAAGAACATACAGCTGACGGGTTATACACTCTTATCGGCAAGATAGAATTGCATCCTCTGGTAAGACATGGGGCAGGGTCCTATGGATATATGTAAACAACAGCTGGTTCACGATATCTAAGGAAGTCTCAAGGTTTTGCTCGCCTGAGGTAGAGTACCTCATGATAAGCTGTAGACCACACTATCTACCTAGAGAGTTTTCAACTGTATTTTTCATAGCTGTCTACATACCACCGTAGACTGATGCTGGCACTAAAACCGCACTCAATGAGCTGTATACCACCATAAGCAAAGAGGAAAACGCTCATCCAATTGCGGCGCGCCTAGTGGCCGGGGACTTTAATGCAGGGAAACCTAATTTCTAGCAGCATGTTAAATGTGCAACCAGAGGGGAAACAATTCTAGACCACCTTTACTCCACACACAGACGTGTACAAAGCTCTCCCTCGCCCTCCATTTGGCAAATCTGACCATAATTCTATCCTCCTGATTCCTGCTTACAGGCAAAAATTAAAGTAGGAAGCACCAGTGACTCGGTCTATAAAAAAGTGGTCAGAGATGAAGCAGATGCTAAACTACAAGACTGTTTTGTTAGCACAGACTGGAAAATGTTCCAGGATTCTTCCGATGGCTTTGAGGGGTACACCACATCAGTCACTGGCTTTATCAATAAGTGCATCGAGGACATCGTCCCCACAGTGACTGTACGTACATACCCCAACCAGAAGCCATGGATTACAGGCAACAACACCATAATGCCCTCAAATCTCATCACTAAGCTAAGGACCCTGGGACTAAACACCTCCCTCTGCAACTGGATCCTGGACTTCTTGAAGGGCTGCCCACAGGTGGTAAGGGTAGGTAACAACACATCCGCCACGCTGATCCTCAACACGGGGGTGCGTGCTCAGTTCAATCCTGTACTCCCTGTTCACTTATGACTGCACTGCCAGGCACGACTCCAACACCATCATTAAGTTTGCTGATGACACAACAGCGGTAGGCCTGATCACTGAAAATGATGGGACAGCCTATAGGGAGGCGGTCAGAGACCTGACCGTGTGGTGCAAGGACAACAACCTTTGTTGTTATTTACTGCTGCTCTTGAATTACTTTTTATTCTTATCCCTTACCCTTTTTTAAGGTATTTTCTTAAAACTGCATTGTTGGATAAGGGTTTGTAAAGTAAGCATTTGCTGTAAGGTCTACGCCTGTTTTATTCAGCGCATGTGACAAATACAATTTGATTTGATCTTGTCAGTTAGCACTGTTAAATCGGTTCTTTACAGGGTCCCAGGGCTTTCCAAGAGGTGAGGTTGAAAGTCAATATATATAAAAAATATTTAAATAAATAAAAAGAGTTCTTAACAGGGCGTGTTTTTTTTTTTTTTTTTTTTTAACCTTCGCAGGTGTCGTATACAACACTTTCTCGGGGCTGTCTTGTAATACAGATTAGCTGATGCAGGATGATATACTTGCCAATTTTGCTAACCACAATGCACATTTTAACTTTCTCAAAGACTTTCTCCCCTCCGCACTAATAAATGTCATTCCATAATTAGTATAGCACATGACTGAAGACGGACTTCACATTCAATCGTTGAATTTGATAAATCCTGCAGGTAGTGACCAATTATCCATTGTCAGGCATTTCTAAAATAATTTTGGGAATAAACAAACTATGAGGACTATGACACATCATTTTAAAAAGCTAGCCATTCATAAACTAAGCTCAACCCAAGTTAACATGTTTGCCCCTTTACAAAATTAAACAATGACTGAAACTAGCTTGCAAACTGCTAATAACATATTTGCCACTGTCTGATACAGTAAAGTTACTGTTAGTGTGATACTGACAGCTGGTGGTAGTCTGGCACTGTACTAGCCAGTCCACGTGGAGGAACCATCTAATAATTCAAAATGTAAACTAATCTAGCTAGTTTGTTTGCAAAATTGGAATAGATACATATTGCTAGGTGTAGAATAGTTGACACAAGTGTTGAACTTAAATTATCACTTCAAGCTCCTTGTCTCTACTAGGAAGTTAGTTAGATAACGTTACCCCAAAGATTAGAATAACTTTCATCTGTGATTGGACTGTAACAGTGTAAATTAACGTTAACAAGTTAGCTTGTCAGGACTAAGCTAGATAAAATATGCCTACACATATCATTCGTTTCAACTTTAGCTACTTACCAAATAATAACATCTATACATTCTGTGTTCGCACACTTGACTTGTTTAGCGAGCTACATAAACACTTGCATGAAGCAGTTCATAAAAAAATATTCGACACCAGAGGTCTGGACTAAAACTTTCGTGCGCATGCAAAACGTTACGCACTGCAACAAACGACGCCCCCTAGTGGACAAAGAGACCTCGGTGTTTTCCCCGCCAAATGTGAAGTCATGTATGCAAATGTAAGAGTAAGATATTTGCGTTTATACAGTACGTTTATTGAAATAGTTTATTTTATGTGGACAACATTGGAAACCTTTAGCTCCTTTCATTCATTATATCAATGACTCCTCATTGCAAGGAGAAATGAAGGATGCGTTTGAAAATAGGTATTCAAACGAGGCCCACTCATAAACCGGATGGTGTTACACTCTAAAGTGTAGAATTTCCTTTTGCTACACCGTTATCATTCCCGAAAATGGCGACTTTAGCAGCTGCTGCTGTTGTTGCTGCCGCTGGCAGAGATCCCGCTGTTGACCGTTCATTGCGCTCTGTCTTTGGTACGTTTATTTATAGAGTAATACTAGTTGTTTCAAAGGTGTATATATTCCGGAGAATAAGTTTGTACTTATATGACCGCTAGTCCAGCGAGCTGGCTAGTTCGCAAAACGCGCTAATGTAGCGTTACCTAGCTTCCTTTAGCCAACGCGTTTTCACTGAAATGTTTCCAAGATCTGTATCAACATTATTTTTATAGTATGCCTCACGTTAGCTAAACTATTAATCTCTGTCAGTATCACGAAACCTAAGCCAGAATCAGGTTTGACGGGAGACGTTGACATATGGCGATTCCTCTAAACCCATAATCTAGTTCACAACTGTGGTTTACTATACATGTAAGGTAATCAGTCAATTGAAATGAATTCATTAGGCCCCAATCTCAGGATTGCACATGACTGGGCAGGGGCATAGCCATGGGTGGGCCTGGGAAGGCGTAGCCATGGGTGGGCCTGGGAAGGCATAGCCATGGGTGGGCCTGGGAGGGCATAGCCATGGGTGGGCCTGGGGGGGCATAGCCATGGGAGGGCATAGGTCCACCAACTGGGGAGCCAGTCCTAGCCAATCAGAATGAGTTTTTCTCCACAAGGGCTTTATTACAGACAGACATACTCCTCAGTTTATTCAGCTGTCCTGGTGGCTGGTCTCAGACAATCCCGCAGGTGAAGAAGCTGGATGTGGAGGTCCTGGGCTGGCATGGTCACACGCGTGGTCTGTGGTTTTTAGTCCGGGTGGATATACTGCCAAATTCTCTAAATTGACATTGGAGATGGCTTGTGGTAGAGAAATTAACATTAACTTCTGTGGCACAGCTAGTTAGTTATATATCTTCCTAATAGTGTCATAATAGTCTTGGTCATAATTATATCACATAGCTAGCAGTGCTGTCTAGCTAGCTAATTTGCTGTTTCACAGACAACAGTAATGGGAACTAACCGGTCTGGCGCTTCCAAAATCGTTAACTAGCCAAAGTCCTGCGATCCAGGCGGTGTGCGTAATTTTGTTCAGTTAACATATATTGTTATCTATGTACCAAGGATTCTTGTATTCTATAAGTTTCTCCACAACTCAAGTCAAATTGCTGACTGGAACTCTTACTCAATTTCCCAGTGGGAAACATTCCATATGAGGCCACAGAGGAGCAACTGAAAGACATTTTTTCAGAAGTCGGTCTCGTTGTCAGCTTTCGGTAAGTGAGTAGTCAAAGTGTCACTCTGTCTCCTTTTTACCCCATTAAACACCAGATTTAGCCCCCAAAATATATTTACCAGCTTTCTGGTTGACCTATTTCTGATAAACTTCCCATCACCGAAGGAGAATCTATAACCTGGAAGGCCTTACCAGTCGGTATGGGTTGTATAATGTGTACGGTAAAATAAAAGTTGAGATCAGCATTTTATGAAGTGGGCGCTCACAAGTCCTAGTTCTCCGTAGTAGTTGCCAGGCGAGATTAATGCGATATCCCAGATTTTTGTAAACTCTGGAAATGTTGGATATAAATGCTTATTTTCACACATTTTGTAACCTGTACCAACTGGTAAGGCATTCCGGGTGGTAATTTTCCTTCTGTGACAGGAAAAGTTTATCGGAAGTAGGTAAACCAAAGAGCTGGTAAATGTTTTTGGGGATACAGGACCAACCCTTCAGCGACATGAGCCCAGGTCTCCCCCGGAGGGAATGGGCTAGCTTTTATGATACCTGTGAAAATGGTTTGTAAGCTAATACTTTCTTCTAGGTTGGTGTATGATAGGGAGACAGGCAAGCCGAAGGGATATGGCTTCTGTGAGTATCAGGACCAGGAGACGGCCCTCAGTGCCATGCGGAACCTGAACGGAAGAGAGTTCAGCGGCCGGGCTCTCCGTGTCGACAATGCTGCTAGTGAGAAAAACAAAGAGGAGCTCAAGAGTAAGTATCCTCGGTTGTGCGCTATTAACCACACTGCAGTGCACTATTAACCACAAAGAGAAGTTGAAGAGCGGATGGGCCATGTTTTGCTGCTCAATAATTGATAGAGATGTTAGCTTTCAGCACGACTCTTAAGACATATCTTCTGTTGTCGTCCCCCAGGTTTGGGGACAGGAGCCCCCATTATTGAGTCTCCCTACGGGGACAACATCATGCCAGACGAGGCTCCAGAGTCTATTAGCAGAGCTGTGGCCAGTTTGCCCCCAGAGCAGATGTTTGAGCTCATGAAACAGATGAAGGTGAGTCTGTTCTCTCTATAGACTCTATGCACAGTGACTGCTGCTGTTTTCCCAGTATCCTTGTATTGAGATTGTATATAATCACATTATAGCAGGATAGTTAATGCTCAGACGATAATTTGTGGATAATCCGAAGACAAATTAATTGGAATACATTGGACTCACATTGTGGTGTAATTACCCCCTCCAGCTGTGTGTGCAAAACAGTCCCCAGGAGGCCAGGAACATGCTGTTGCAGAACCCCCAGCTGGCGTTTGCTTTGCTGCAGGCCCAGGTTGTCATGAGGATTGTAGACCCTGAGATTGCCCTGGTGAGACTTGGTTATTCTGAAGTATTGTTTGACTTGGGTTAGGTAGAAGCACCAGTGTTGTGGATGTCTTACTGACTTTAGAGCATAGCTGGTCAGAGGCTTTTCTCTTTGAGCATGAAAACATTCAGAGCTGATATTGGTCGCACATGTTCTCGTCGAGAGAGGTGTCAACGTGTAACCTGAATGTTCCTTTGTTTGTTTGACCCCCGCTGCAGAAAATGCTTCACCGTCAAACCCCAGTGCAGCCATTGGTTCCCAACAGTCAAGCTGGGCCAGTGCCAGTGGCCAACCAGCCTATTCCCCCAGCCAATGCTCCAGTCTCCCAGTCACAGCCCATGGTGAATCCACTTTGCAGACACCTTCACACACTGGAATAGAATTTAGATCAACTTAGGTCATCTGGCTGTTTTCTACATCTATTAGATCAACCTACACAATCTCTAAAGCTAAATCTAGGATCCACATTTAATATTTATTTTTTGATCATTGTTACATGATGCATGTCTGCTGTTCCCTGTGCTAATGTCTGGTTGTGTTTGCTGGTCAGCCGGGCATGCACATGAACGGAGCTCCTCAGATGATGCAGCCCCCTCCCATGGGTGGGGGACCTGGGCCCATGCCAGGACAGGGACCAGTGGGACCACCAGGTAAGGAGACACACACACACAGCCTCTCTGTATCTGGAAGTCAGAAGGAGCACCCCTGTTGTGCTTCCCTTTGCCATTCCACCCCAGGTGGGATACAGCCACGTATGAGAATTCCTCAGGGAGGTCCCGTTCTTATCGATAGGTGCAAAGGTAATCTAACATACCTGTGTCTACAATTCAGCTTTTTTTTGGGGGGCGCATCACCATCCACCCACCCATCCATTCCTGGTCAGTGGTCCCAGTGCTTCAATTGAAATATTTTCTGATTTTAAGTCTTCGCTTTATCACATTTTGCCCTCTGATTTTATTTTCATGTCTTCCTTTTCTCCATTGCTCTTTGTTGACACTAGGTGGCAGTGGGAACTAGTGGTTGAAGAGCTTCAGGACTGGGGTTAACTATGCTTATAGCATTGCCGTTAGAAGCATAACGTAATGGATCAGATATGATTGTCCAACTATGTAGATATCAATGAGACTTTTTAGGGGAGGGGGTGTACTGGGGTATATTTCTTTCTGCAATATATTTGTTTAACATTTTCACCACTAAATGCACCTCATCCACTTCAGCCATCCATATCAGTTACAATTTAGTGCTGTTCTCTGTATGCTCTGAACTGTTGCTATGAAGTCTGGTCTTCTCTCTGTCAGTGTGACATGTGATGGTGTGCTCCTATGTGTTGCTGCTTTGCTCTCTGAGTTGTGTGTCTCCTGTTCTTTTCACTTAATGCTGGCTCAGGAAACCTCCAGCACTCACCCGTAGGATCATCTGGGCAGGCTGCTATCGAGCGACCTCAAGGTATCACCCTAACCCTAGGCTCCGGCCTGCCACCCGAGACTCCAGCCAGGCCAACAGGGCTGTTATGATCTGGCTACAGCCTGACGACTGGGGCTGGAGCACTCTTATGTCTTATATTTGCTATGTAAAACACAAGGAACTTTTGAGGGCAGAAGTTGCACGTCGAACTTGAGGAACATCTCATAAGAGCAGTAGTTGAGTAGGCGTCCTGTCAGAATAAATGCATTTAGGTCATTTATAAATGTTTTATTAATCTGACTGGTCATGCATAGGACTGTTGCGGTGACTGTATTACCACCACAACGGCTGTCATGAAGGCAATCAAATTCCACCTGACTGTTTAGTCACAGTGATTAGGCATCTCCAAGCTCTGATGCTGCTGGACATTAGTAGCATACCAAACTTGCTAACTGGCTGGTACTCAGCACTCTTGTCTCTCTAATCACTCCGACGTCAATGCAAATGTAATCGAAAATCTAATCAATCGCTTGATATGAGCTCATGTGGCGCAACATTTCTATATGCTATGCAATTGCATGAGAAAACAGAGTGATGGCCTCTAGTAAAGAGAGGAGGATCCCTTCAGCTTTCTATAGGCTTTAATATATTTATTTCTCAACTTTTCTAATATTAAGCACATTGCTTATTTTAATGATTATGAACCACAGGAAAAGCATCCTCCATTTGCTATTTAAGTCCATTTTCCGCTGCCCCTGTTTTGATACAGGTGCATAATGGTCCATTCTAAAAAATATATTTAAAAATATATATATATATATATAACGTGTATATATATATGTAAAGACAAGATTAAATCAAGATTAGTCTGAGGGGTGACAATATTAGCCTATCACGTGTGAATTATATATTATCACCTATGAATGATGCCCATCATAAGAAACGATGCCCTTAAAAAAAATCGATTTAAATAAATGTATAAAAAAATCTTCCGAATCATAGTTGCACACCTCATGAAGCCTAAACCATGGGCCTTTGTTTGGTTAAGGTTTGTATCACAACAAAAGTGGCCAGAAAACGTCTTAAAATTAAGCACTTTAGGCTTTACACCCCTTGTAAAGCGGATTAACTGGCATACATAAACAGCGCGTGAGTTTACAGTTTGGGGAATATAATTTTCACCATTAAAAATGCACCTTTTTATAATAAAAACATGACATGCATAATTGCATTTGCGGTCACTTTTGATAATGGTATTTTCCTGCTAATGGAATATTAGCGTTTATAGCCTACTACCATGTGCGTTTATAATGTGAAGAAATAGCCTAATAGTTTATCAACATTTTTAAGCTAAACGTTCTGATCTGTTGCGTCGCCCACATTGCGTAAAAAAGGTTTTTGGATGCTAGTGGTTGTATCAATTTGGGATCTATCGCATCCCACAACTGTCCCAGACTATGTTTGGAATATTTATTTATTGCACAGAATAGGTCGATTTTTTTTTTTTTTTTTTTGTATTATGGGGGGTAGTAGATTGACATAGGCTAGTGCTTTTGCTGTTCGTTAGGCCTGCCGGTGTTGGCTGACAAATGAAATGTGGACGCGCACAGTTGCGTCCCTGATGTCTGTCATTTGTAGCCTGTGAGAAAGACCCGATCACGCGAAGGAGAGCGATGTGAGTGAGAGGTGATTCGGAACGCAGGGAGAAGGACACATAGGCCACTGGCGGCAGAAGTAATGCTTTTTTTGGGGGGGGGGGGGTGCATTAAGGCCACAAAGGGGATGCCGCAGCGAACTTCTAGGCGTTAACAAGTGCTTGTCAGATTGTGAATGAGTGACTGATGTAGTTTGTACACCCTGCCCCCCAAAACTAAGTGGAGCTCATGCCTTTCAAGCGACTTTTTCCAAATCCTCATGAGTCCACCCTTACAATGTATAAAACATCTTAAACGTATAGCGCAACTAAAGTTACATGAATAACTTTAAATTAAGCATATATGAGTACCTATTTCTTTGTTAACTACTCAACACAGAATAGCACATGGCACTCCCTCAAATCGTTTTGGAGAAAATATCCTTTCTATTTTATTCAGCTTTGTTCAATTGTGTTCTTCATACTATAAAATAATGCCATGAAATTCTAAGCAAATATTGTCTACTAAATTAACTAGTGTATGCCATAACCAGATCAGGACCTAACATAAGGACAACTGAGTATGCTATTCTGTTCTTCTGAAATAGACTACATTTTCTTCATATCATGTTTCTTTAGACCTGTCTAAAATAATGGGTTTATTGTGATGGTGTAGACTATATTACATGGATTTATTAGACTTTTTAAATGTAGATGTTCCAAAGATCTGTATCGGTGGCTTGTAGGTTGTGTAGATGCTAAATATTATGTTAATTAACTCTCACAACCATAGTCATGCATACAATTACAGAAATATGGGTTTGCTTCAGGCTAACAATACCCATTGTTATAAAAACCTGTCATGTCATAGTTTGGGAGATGCGTTTGGTGCAACCGCAAATTCTGACTGATTACAAGGGTGATTAATGACTTGAGTGATTGCTGTAGTTGCACAATGTTCCAAAGAAGGCCCATATGAACAAATATACATTCCATTTGGAGGAATAGGATTAATGCATTTCTTCTAGCACGTATTTGTGTTGTAGACGTTGACCTGCTGTTTTTGTAATTGCATGAGGACACCCCCGTGGTCTGTCTTATGTCACTAACGCATCTTCTGTTGCCGTGACCAGACGTACAAGTAGGCAAACCACTTGAATGCAGATCATTT
Organism: Oncorhynchus keta; assembly: GCF_023373465.1. Lineage (NCBI taxonomy): Eukaryota > Metazoa > Chordata > Actinopteri > Salmoniformes > Salmonidae > Oncorhynchus > Oncorhynchus keta. Next base: position 33,052,127 of record NC_068450.1, read on the forward strand.
TCAAAGATGTGCCGTGCTCCTTTTGTGCGAGACCTCCCTCTTTGGTAGAGTACTACCCTGTTCCGCTGTCCCTCGGTCCTCTCCCTGTCTGTGGTGTGATGATGAGCGGTGTCGCTGCTGTGGTTAGTGTGACCTGTAGTGTCTGTGTCTGTCTGTAGTGTGAACTATGGGGGGGATGTGATATGACCATAGAATGAAGCATTACGGTGTAGTGAGTGATGTCGTGTGGTGTCCTTCGTACATGTCTATGTTTGACTGATGTGTGTTCTCCCCTCAGGACCAGGTGGTATCCCTCCCAGAGGCCTGCTTGGCGATGGCCCCAACGACCCCAGAGGAGGAACCCTGCTCTCTGTCACAGGAGAGGTCATCGAACCCAGGTGAGGGAAGAGTAGGACTGTGGCATCCTTATGCTGGTCGTCCTTATGCTGGTCGTCCTTATGCTGGTCGTCCTTATGCTGGTCGTCCTTATGCTGGTCGTCCTTATGCTGGTCGTCCTTATGCTGGTCGTCCTTATGCTAGTCATCCTTATGCTAGTCCCTATCTGGCTATGCCATATGGCTGTAGGCTACACTAGTTCATTTAGCAGGAAAGATTTGCTTAGAATTCCAGTGGCATTTTATAGTAACAACAATAAAATTGAACATAGTGTGCACATGCGGCTATTCTGTGTTGTGATTAACAAAGAAACAGGTCCACCATCATGCTAAATGTATAGTTACTTATTTAACTTTAGTTGTGATGTTTTGATTCCTAATACATTATAAGGCTGCATGTTTCAACGGATGGTGATTTTTAAAAAAGTGTTATGAAAGGAAAGCACTTCGCACTGTTTCTTTTGAAGGCTGCACACACTACATCAGTCTCTCATTCACAATCTGACAAGCACTTGATAATATTCCCACGTAGTATTCTCAATTTTAATCTGGTCTTTACATTAGCCAACTAATATGTGGAATTATTTTAGATTTAGTGGCCAACCTCTTAAAAAAAAAGTCTATAGCCTGCACTCAAATAGAGGATACCTGCAGTTACTTTTTCAATATGCCAGGTAGGCTACACCCTTTTGTCATTCTGAATGTAATAAATATAGCAGCATGAGAAAGCTGGGATCCACTTATTATATAGTGGCTAGTCAAAACTTTTCACATGCGTTTGTGCAATGACTGACTTATAAGCAAGCACACATTTCACTAGGCTCTGTAGGCTATGGGCTCTCAATTGGGATCTTGGGCCTATAGGCTACTGGTGCTTTCAAGACATCTGGAAAAATAAGAGGTAAAATCCTGACTCCTGTGATCTTCAGGTCGGAGCTATAGGAAGAGGCCCGAGTTCCCAAGTTGAAATTCCGAGTTGGATGACCCCAGTTGTCTGGAACGCACCGAAGTCTGAGATTTCCTGTAGTTTTGAAAGCAGCCTAATGTCCATTGCTCGTGTTTCTTGACCCAAGCAAGCCTCGTGAGAGCTAATTTCATCATAGCACTTTATGGTTTTTGTGACTGCATTTGAAGGAAACATTCAAAGTTCATGTCTTAAAGTAAAGATGGACTGTAATTTCTCTTTGCTTATTTGATCTGTTCTTGCTATAATATGGACTTGGTCTTTTACCAAATAGGGCTATCTTCTGTATAGCACCCCTACCTCGTCACAACACAACTGATTGGCTCAAATGCATTACAAAGGAAATAAATTCCACAAATTAACTTTTAAGAAGGCACACCTGTTAATTGAAATGCATTCCAGGTGACCATGAAGTTTGTTGAGAGAATGTCAAGTGTTCAAAGCTGTCTTCAAGGCAAAGGGTGGCTATTTTAAGAATCTCAAGCATAAAATATATTTTGATTTGTTTAACACTTTCTTTTTTTACTACATGATTCCATATTTGGTGTTTCATAGTTTTGATGTATTCACTATTATTCTACAATGTAGAAAATATAAAAAAGAAAGAAAAATCCTTGAATAAGTAGGTGTGTCCAAAGTTTGGACTGGTACTGTAAGTATTCACTCCCCTGAGTCAATACTTTGTATACTGAACAAAGTTATTAACGCAACATGTAACAATTTCAATGATTTTACTGATTTACAGTTCATATAAGGAAATCAGTAAATTGACACTTTTGACTGGTACTGTATGTAGTAGGTCTAGCCTATAGAAAGCTGATGGATCCTCTTTTTTAATAGAGGTCATCAAAACTCTGTTTTCTTACGCCATTGCAGAGCATAGCCTATAGAAATGTTTCACAACAGGAACACTTTATTCCATGCATCAACTAGCTGAGGTGCTGGCTCTCGCTGTGCAATAGGTTATTATTCTGAATGCCAGGGCTCTCGTGTTTTGATTTGATTTTCAATTGAATTTGTATTGAAGTCGGTGATTAGAGAGACAATAGAGCGCTGAGTACCGGCGGTAATATGGTCACCGTAACAGCCCTAGGGAAAAGCCTTAGACTCAGAAGCACCATTGTGTAGTTCGTCATTCAGCACCTCTCAATGTCTGAATTACTCTTATTCCGTTTTCTTTGTGTCCAGTCGAGGAGGAGGCTTCATCGGGGCCCCCCCACCACATCAAGGGCCCCCCATGCACATGAACCAGATGGCTGGAGGGCCTCCTCTGGACATGAGGCCGCCCCATGACATGAGAGGACCCCCCATGGGTGAACCCAGAGGCATGATGGGAGAGCCCCGGGGACCCCCCATGGGTGAACCCAGGGGCATGATGGGAGAGCCCCGGGGACCCCCCATGGGTGAACCCAGGGGCATGATGGGAGAGCCCCGGGGACCCCCCATGGGTGAACCCAGGGGCATGATGGGAGAGCCCCGGGGACCCCCCATGGGTGAATCCAGGGGCATGATGGGAGAGCCCCGGGGACCCCCCATGGGTGAATCCAGGGGCATGATGGGAGAGCCCCGGGGACCCCCCATGGGTGAACCCAGGGGCATGATGGGAGAGTCCCGGGGACCCCCCATGATGGAACAGCGGGGACCCCCCATGATGGAGCCCAGGGGACCCTCCATGGAGAACAGAGGTAACCAAATCACAGTATTATCAAGTCCAATTAACTTCTTGTTATTTTTTTCTCTCTCTCTTAGCAGACATTTTATAAGATGCATTTTTGCCATCATTTAGAACTTATGTACAAAACAGGTTGACAAGCGCCTGTGCTTAGACTAGTTAGGTCTGATCAGCAATGAATGCGTAACCTGATAAGGAATGGCTGTTTTTTTCTCAAGGTCGGGACCCCCGAGCGGTGGACCCCCGTGGACCAGTGTCGGGCCAGAGGGTTCCCACTGCACAAGGAATGCAGGGCCCCTCCCCTCACTCCATGAATACTAATGCCCCTCCACCTGCCAGACCGGTACAGCCTACCTACAGCTAAGTCTTTACTACATTAGATGCTATGTCAATGAAAACTGCTCTAATAACTGTTTGTTCAGGGTCCTGGTGTACCACAGTCCGGAGGTAGCTTCAGCCCAGGGCAAAGCCAGGTGACTTCACAGGACCATGAGAAGGTGGGTGTGGCTTGTCACTGGTTCACAATGGCATCAAAATGCCTGGATAGATGGTAAAATATAATGGCTGATTGTCTGCTGTCTAGAGAAACTGGACTATCAAGATTGTCACGGTCTGCACTACATTCTGTAGTTATTCCATGGGGAAAAAATCTGAACATTTTCACTGTAAACTAGTTTTAGCTGATAACTATTTTTATAGATTGGACTTTCCATCACCATCATGCTTTTTGCGGTCTTTTGTTTTCACATTACTGTTATCTGATCTGAGAGCAGTGTGGTTCACCAGTCTGTCTATGATGTTCTTCAGGCCGCCTTGATCATGCAAGTGCTGCAGCTGACCCCAGAACAGATCGCCATGCTGCCCCCAGAACAGAGGCAGAGCATTCTAGTCCTCAAAGAGCAGATCCTGAAGACCACCGGGGCACCCTGAATACCCTCACACCCATAGGCTCAAGGTAACACACAGATGTAACGTTGCAGAACGTTCAGCTGGAACTGTATGATGTAGAACATATATGATAGACAGGGCATTGTGGCAGCGCTAGTCGTTGCATTTCTATCTGAACTATTCAGAACAATTTTACGTCACTGAATATACCATTGGGTTCTCAAGTGAGAATTCCCCCTTTCCATGACGAGTGATGCGAGATTCCATTTTCCTTGATTAAGCGGTCTGTCTTCTCAGTGGAGATGTCAGCATGTTTTGCATTGTGGCTCAGTTATGGAACACCCTCTAATTAATCTACACATGATCTCCCTGGAGAATACTGACCCTTCCTGGTTGTGTTTTCAAGACTGTCACAGGACCCCGACACCCCTGCCCCCTGTAACCTCGACGTTGGATTGATCAGAACACGTCACCTCACTTCAAACATTTTGGAGATTGTTTTGTATTATATGGTCTTTTTTTTAATGGAAGTTTAAAGTGTTAGTGATTTGAAGAATGTCTGTTATTCTTTTGAAGGGGAACACTTCATAGTCAGTTCAACTGAGAGAAGCGTTGCTGGATGTTACGTGATGCCCAACCCTTTTCATTGTGTGGCTGGACCCTGTTGCCTGTCTGGATATTTGTTCAATTAAATAAACATTTCAATAGAAACTGTTCACACATTTTTTTGCATTAAAGTATTTTATTCAGATAAGATGTTGGTATGTACAGAAGAGGATTAAAGTGTAATTGTAGACTACAAAGTGATCTATTTGCTTATAAAAGAAACAGTCTTCCCTGTTACATCATTGTAAGGGAAGTACACTTTATAAGAACATCATTCCTATCTAATCTAGAACACATTCCCTGGCTGACTGGCAATGCTTCACCTTCCTTTCCTTCCAGTCATGTCTTTTACAAGGAAATGGAGATAGATTATTCTATAGGGCTTTAATGTAGGAGTATTGGTTCCTTCTCTGTGGCCACACCCCTTGAAAGCACAAAACAACGCTTAAGCATCTAAGGTGGGTGTATCAGTTATCTTGCCCAAGCTACCATTTCTGTAAAAGCAAATTAACAATTTTTGGTACACCCCCATAAAGTAGTATAGAAATTGCCCCCAAGAAGAGTGACTGACTTCTCTGCTATCTAGAGAAATCTTATTTCCCTTATCAAAATCCAATGGTTGGCCTGGGCCACATGTATAACGCCACTCCATCACAGGTAACCTACCAAACCACTCCCTACACTTTAGTGAATATTTAACTCATCCATGTGTCATTTAATGGCGGTCTTTTTAACAAGATGAGCTATTCTGTACAAAGGTCTTCAATTAATAACAGTAAATGACTTCATACATCATGATTCATTGTGGGAAGCAAAGGAGCCAGCCAATCCCTGAGTAGTTCAGATATAACAAAGCTTCTGTCTCTGTGTGCAAGGCTTGTCGGTTTTCTGTGGAAGAGGTAGAATCCAAAAAGGTATTCAAGTGCCGAAACACACCCATATATTCACTGAGGCAGCCAGCTTTCAGTCCCAAGATTTATGCCCCCAACTTTTTGCAGACCTTTCTGAAAGGTATCAACTCCACCATGGCTTGTTGACCAAAGCCTGTAGGGAAAGGAAGGTTTTTTTTCTAGCTGGCAAGCCAGTTCATAAAATTACTAGAACATATCTGACATTTTGTGTTCAACTGTAGTCAACTTTTTATTAACCACAAATTTAACACATTACAAGGTAAGGTATTTTTTTTATTTAAGTAGTTTTTTTAGGGTATCTTTACTATTTATATGTTTGACCAGTTTTACTTCACTACAATCCTAATGACAATTATGTACTTTTTACTCCATACATTTTCCCTGACACCCAAAAGTACGCGTTACATTTTGAATGCTTAGCAGGACAGGAAAATGGTCTAATTCACACACTTATCAAGAGAACATCCCTGGTCATCCTACTGCCTATGATCTGGCGGACTCACTAAACACATGCTTCGTTTGTAAATGATGTCTGAGTATTGGAGCGTGGCCGTAGCTAGCCGTAAATTAAAATGAAAAAACAATGGTTTGCTTAATATAAGGAATTTGAAATGTATACTTTTTTATACTTAAGTATATTTTCACAATTACATTTACTTTTTATATTTAAGTATATTTAAAACCAAATGTGGTGTCTTTTGTAGGCATTAACAGAGGCTGAGTCCACCATGGCTCGTTGGCCAACACCCATGGGGAAATGTTTTGGGGGGGATAAATGCTGAAAATAAGGTCTGTGGTAAACACAGGCTTATGAGATCTTATACATTTTGTTCTATGAGAACCTTCATCAGCAAACATACGTTTTTGTGAATTTTGAAGCATTTATGTAATAACAAAAATTATGACAAAGCACATTAAGGCTGCAAGATGCATAAAGGTCATGTTAACTGACTGATAATATATCATAGAACAAAATGTATAAGATCTTCTAAGCCTGTGTTAACCTCAAACCTCATTTTTGGGATTTATCCCAAAACCCTATTCTTTCTCCATTAATTTCGCCCTTAGGAATGACTGAATGAACCAGAAGTTTAACAAAGATTTTTTAAACTAACCCAAGATGGACCACAGCCTGTCATTTCCAATGGGAACATATTAGTCATAGTGGATGGAACAAATTAGTCATAGTGGGCAGAACAAGGAAGGAGGTGGGCAGAGCCAAGCACGAGCTAGTGAGATCCTATTGGTGCGTTCTAACAAACATTTGCATATTTCCGTTAGGGAACGCCTACTCTGTGAAGTGCGTGTGTGCAATAACTCAATTCACCTTTGTCCTCCTTCTAAACAACACAATTTTTTACAACTTTGGCAAAGGGTCAAGTCTACTAAACTTAGTCCACTCAGTTCGTAACAGATTATCTTTTTGGAACATAAAACTGTTGAGATCAAATGTTTCATCGATGTGAAAATGCAAGAGAATTTCGGACAAAATCCATCTCATTCCATCTTCTCCCACTGCTAGCCACTGGGCGTGGAAATGCCAAGCGGATGCTTACACTACAAACTGGCGAGCTCAATGCTGCCTGCTGCACCAGGTTATCATGACAATGGTCACAACAACCTGGTCAAAGTTGAATGTCTCTTGCTCAGTTGCTGCCTAAGTAATTCCTTTAATAAAATATGAATGCCGACAAGATACGTGGTAAAGATGGAGCTGAATCCTATGTGAAATAAATATTAGGATCGGTCATCGTCCATTGTGTTCAGATGAATGGTCTAAAAAAATCTCTGTTGCCAATATTTTGGAAAACCAAAGATCCAGCTTTTCTTCAAGAGGAGCAGATTAAACATAGTTTTGCTCAGAAGTTCTCCTTGTTGAAGTAGAATTTGGTCTTTCGGGGATCGACATCCGTGTATTTGACACATTTCTTTGACAAGACAGTAGCTAAGACTGCAGGACCACACAAGAATGTGCCCACCACTGACCTGTGGACATTGTTAAGAGACCAAAATATATAGTAATTTAGTCAATGTAGGGTACACACCAAGCTATATGTTTTAGAAGTAATACCACTGCTATTAACTACCAACTGCAATGTCCAAAAGTGATTTATAAGGGGAAATACTGTCATGTCAAAATGTGTTATAAACAAACTTACGTCGGATTCTCTTTGCGTACTTGTTCAAACTCCTTATCCCAGTTGGGCCTGCCATAGTTTGTTTTCTGCTTCAAACCAGTGACCACATCTGTGTCCGCATCGGCATGAACCATCACATGGTTTGCCTATGGGGAAGAAAGATAGTGAACAGACGCTACCACAACTATTGCATGTCTCACAGTGGAAATGGTCATACAGATTGTTGGTGGGTGTATGTATGCTGCCTCACATACATGGCTCTGATCCCATCCAGTGAGGTAGAGTTTGTAGGTGAGGAAGCTTCCCATGCCTCTTTCCTCCATCTCCCTCTCCAGCAGCTGCAGCAGATCTGCAAACCACTCAAAGGCATGCGTCTCTCTGCACAACCAATAGAAGTAGATCTGCAACCAGGAAGTAAACATGAGAATGTGATTTCAAACAAAGGCATGACATGCCATGCTGGTAATAGTCCATGACAAATGAGCATGTTCACATAGATATAATCCAAGGTTTATGTGACCTTTTGCTTAAGAAACAAAAAATGCTTGGTGTCAGCCAACAGTCAGGTGCATCATGGAATCTTTCCACTTTGTAAATGTGCTAGACTGGTTAGCACCATTAAAGCTGTCTGGTTAGTCACTTCACTGGAAAGCCATAGAGTATCAATGTGTTCCCTACCTTTCTGGTGCGTAGCTTTGGGTTGGAGTCTTTGAATTTGTACCAGATGGACTTGAGGATGGAGGCGAAGGGGGTGACTCCAATGCCAGCGCCAACCAGCATGGCAACCTCGTAGTCAAACACATCCTCACTGGCCGTACCAAACGGTCCATCTACACCCATTCTGAGGGACAGGTCAAAGGTCAAGCAATGGCAAACAGGAAGGGAGGGCAGGAAAATTTTACCAGCTAAGCCTAATTCCTATAGTTTCCAATTTAAAATCTGTGCATGTAACTTCAATTTATCACAGAAATCCTGCATTGCCTTATCCTTATCCACTGAGCTGAGGATCTTGCTGCTACAGCATAAGCCATTGTCTGCGTTTCTATAAAGAGGAGTAAATTACTTGGGTCCCTCAGCCCCCTCAGGAAGCTGCTCCACAATGCTGATGAGTTTCTGGGTCCAGTCGCCCACGGAGCGGATGTGCACACTGAAGAAGTCCTCCTCGGGGGCCGAGGTCATGGTGAAGGGGTGCCACTCCAGCTGGGAGATGGCTGGGCAGTTGAGGAAGACATACTGACCCACGTCCATCTTGAAACCGTTCTTCACCAGCTGCAGCTCCAACACTTTGGATGGTCGAATGACTATCTAAGAGAGGAGAGTTGTAGAGACAGATGTTGATTATCTTTTAATGGAATGGAAAACACAATTATTGTCAATTACAAAGAAAAGTCACTTGTTACTGCAGTGCACACCTTTCTGTATTTGACGGTCTGCATGTAGCGGATGAAGCGCAGCAAGCGCTCGCACACATAGAGGATCATGGGACCGATCACCCACATCCAGGTCTGTAGGGACAAGGGAACACAGGATATACAGTTTCTGAGACAATTCGCTTACCATGAGGCCTGGGATTCACAGAAGTTATTTTTGGTTGTAGGTGTCATTGAGGAATCTCTTACCTGTGGGAACCCCCCTGCAAACTGGGGAACGGGACACTCCTGAATCTTCCCCCAGTCACCTATTCGATCTTTACAGAAGGTGGCATTATGTGGTGGATTGGTGGTGGTCTGACTTCGCACGATGCGTCTGTAGACAAAAGACAAGGCCATTTACTCTTGATCCAAAACAAATATTTCTACATGAAATTAATGGGAGCTGGGACTGAGAGAACCTTACCCGGCTCCATGGATGACCAGCCCAGCGAAGAAGACGATGAAAAGGTGGTGTGTGAACCAGAAGACCTCGAAGTAGCTGCGCCTGATGACCTCCATGGATGAGGTGATTATGAGGATGAGTGACAGCGTGATGATTACGCCTGTGATCCCCGCGACGCTGGTGAACACCAGGAGAGTCGGCGTCTGAGAAAGAAGGAGCCAATCAGAATACATTCAAGTAAGTCAGATGACCTCTATGCCTATATAAGACACCTAAAATTACTCTGTGCCAGGAGTTTCTTCTGATGACCAGACCTGACTAGGATAACCTCTGTACCTTAGTTATAATAACATACAAAGCATTATAATACAGTACTATATATACAGTGCCTTGCGAAAGTATTCGGCCCCCTTGAACTTTGCAACCTTTTGCCACATTTCAGGCTTCAAACATAAAGATATAAAACTGTATTTTTTGCACGCCCAATTTTTCAGTTTTTGATTTGTTAAAAAAGTTTGAAATATCCAATAAATGTCATTCCACTTCATGATTGTGCCCCACTTGTTGTTGATTCTTCACAAAAAAAATACAGTTTTATATCTTTATGTTTGAAGCCTGAAATGTGGCAAAAGGTCGCAAAGTTCAAGGGGGCCGAATACTTTCGCAAGGCACTGTATATAGAGAGAGAAATTTGTGGAGTGGTTGAAAAATGAGTTTAATGACTCCAACCTAAGTGTGTGTAAACTTCCGACTTCAACTGTGTGTATATATATATATATATATATATATATATATATATATATATATATACACACACACATACAGTTGAAGTCGGAATAAAACTATAGTTTTGGTAAGTCGGTTAGGACATCTACTTTGTGCAATCACAAATCCAGTCGGTCAGAAGTTTACATACACTAAGTTAACTGTGCCTTTAAACAGCTTGGAAGATTCCAGAAAATTATGTCATGGCTTTAGAAGCTTCTGATAGGCTAATTGACATCATTTGAGTCAATCGGAGGTGCACCTGTGGATGTATTTCAAGGCCTACCTTCAAACTCAGTGCCTCTTTGCTTGACATCATGGGAAAATCAAAAGAAATCAGCCAAGACCTCAGAAAAAATAGTAGACCTCCACAAGTCTGGTTCATCCTTGGGAGCAATTTCCAAACGCCTGAAGGTACCACATTCATCTGTACAAACAATAGTACTCAAGTATAAACACCATGGGACCACGCAGCCGTCATACCATTCAGGAAGGAGACGCGTTCTGTCTCCTAGAGATGAACGTATTTTGGTTAGAAAAGTGCAAATCAATCCCAGAACATCAGCAAAGGACCGTGTGAAGATGCTGGAGGAAACGGGGTCAAAAGTATCTATATCCACAGTAAAACGAGTCCTATATCGACTTAACCTGAAAGGACACTCAGCAAGGAAGAAGCCGCTGCTCCAAAACCGCCATAAAAAAATCCAGATTATAGTTTGCAACTGCACATGGAGACAAAGATAATACTTTTTGGAGAAATGTCCTCTGGTCTGATGAAACAAAACTAGGACTGTTTGGCCATAATGACCATCGTTATGTTTGGAGGAAAAAGGGAGAGGCTTGCAAGCTGAAGAACCCCATCCCAAACGTGATGCACGGGGGTGGCAGCATCATGTTGTGGGGGTGCTTTGCTGCAGGAGGGACTGGTGCACTTCACATAATAGATGGCATCATGAGGCAGGAAAATTATGTGGATATATTGAAGCAACATCTCAAGACATTAGTCAGGAAGTTAAAGCTTGGTCGCAAATGGGTCTTCCAAATGGACAATAACGCCAAGCAAACTTCCAAAGTTGTGGCAAAATGGCTTAAGGATAACAAAGTCAAGGTATTGGAGTGGCCATCACAAAGCCCTGACCTCAATCCTATAGAAAATGTGTGGGCAAACCTGAAAAATTATGTGCAAGCAAGGAGGCCTGAAAACCTGACTCGGTTACACCAGCTCTGGCAGGAAGAATGGGCCAAAATTCACCCAACTTATTGTGGGAAGCTTGTGGAAGGCTACCCAAAACGTTTGACCCAAGTTAAACAATTTAAAGGCAATGCTACCAAATACTAATTGAGTGTATGTAAACTTCTGACCCACTGGGAATGTGATGAAAGAAATAAAAGCTGAAATAAATCATTCTCTCTACTATTATTCTGACACTTCATATTCCACAAGTGGTGATCCTAACTGACCTAAAACAGGGATGTTTTACTAGAATTAAATGTCAGGAATTGTGAAAAACTGAGTTTAAATGTATTTGGCTAAGGTGTATGTAAACCTCTGACTTCAACTGTGTGTGTGTGAGTGTATATATATATATGTATATATATTTATTCCAATGGCCAATAGCTGCTAGGGTAAAATCTATGGTGGAAAGCTATTTAGGGGGCTGTCAATGTTTTGACCTCTAGCTGAACCAATCCTCCCATAACAAAGTGTAAACTGATATTTTAAACTGTAGTACTGTGTGTTTTAATTGTTTGAAACTGTATGTACTGCTTTTTTGACCAGGTCTCTTGCAAAGGACATTTTTAATCTCAATGAGACTAACCTAGTACAATAGAAATAAAATTAAATAAAAATTGTAATCCGTACAGTGGTTGTAGAACGGATTGGGTTCAGGAAGGTGGTGTTTCCTGAGTCATCCAGGCTGGAAAGGGCCATGCTGAGGTCATCATACTTCCCAAGCCTGCTATTATAGTACCACTCCACATTCAGAAAATGGGCAATGGTGTGAACAGCTGCACCAAAATGAGGAAAAGAAACAGCAACATTTCCATTAGGACATATTTGTTCAACAGGATAATTCCACACCCAAATTTGACATCCATTTAGGGCAATGAAGGTTAATTAGTTGGTCTCAGCAATGTTCCAACATCTAGTGGAAAGCCTTCCCAGAAGAGTGGAGAATGTTATAGCAGCAAAGGGGGGACCAACTCCATATTAATGCCCATGATTGTGTAATGAGATGTTCGATGAGCAGGTGTCCACATACTTTTGGTCATGTAGTTTATCTTGAATAGTACATCTCAAGATACTGGAGGAATAATGTTCCCATGTTCTATCAAAAGTGTCACATACATCGCTGTGAAAAAGTATGTCCCCCCTTTCTCATGTTCTCTACTTTTATATGTTTGTGATACTGAATGTTGTCAGATCTTTAACCAAAACCTGGTACTAGATTAAGGGAACCTGAGGGAACCGATAACACAACAATTACTTACTTATTTCATTTATTTCATAAACAAAGTTATGCAACACCCAATTTCCCCCTTACACACATCAGGTCCTGAGACAGAAAAGCATCCCCAAACCATCACACTACCACCACCATGCTTGACCGTTGGTGGAATGCAGTATATGGTTTTCGCCAGGCATAATGGGACCCCTGCCTCAGGATCTGGACGACTTGCCTTAATAGAAGGATCCATGAATTCTGCTCTGTATCAGATAATTCTACAGGAGAATGTCAGGCCATTCGTCTGTGAGCTGAAGCTAAAGGGCAGCTGGGTCATGCAGCAAGACAATGATTCAAAATACACAAGTCTACAAGAAAATGGTTAAAAAGCAACAACAAAATATATGTTTTGGAATGGCCTAGTCAAAGTCCAGAACTAATCCCAATTGACATGTTGTGGCAGGACTTGCTTGAAATGTCACTGAGTTAAAGCAGTTCTGCATGCAAGAGTGGGACAAAATTCCTCCACAGCGATATGAGAGACTGATCAACAACTACATTTGGTTGCAGTCATTGCAGCTAAAGGTGGCGCAAGCAATTATTGAGTGTAAGGTGGCAATTACTTTTCACATAGAGGCATTGAGTGTTGCATAACTTTGTTAATTAAATAAATAAAATAAGTATATATTTTTTGTTATATGTAAACTCAAGTTACCTTTATTTAATACTAGGTTTTCTAAAGGCTGGGTTGTTTCCTTTGTCCTTCTTGAAACAGACTTTGTGAGGGCTCTAGTCTCTCCGAGGTCAGGACTTTCCCATATAACACAATACACCCTAAGTCAATATTTAGCTTCAGTATCCCTTTATCTAGCATAAGTCAAGGGGTGAAAAAGACAAAGATAGATGTATTATTGCATATGCCTTCCCCACAATGAGAAAGTGTCATATTTTGTGGTGACTAAATAAAACTGGTAACAATTTCACATAAATCTTGCATGTTTCATAAGTACTGTTGACTAAAATTGAGTAGAGTATTTATCTCTGCAAAAGGCTTCAGGTTAGTGGTTTTCAGCTGCTTATCTGACCAGCAAGCAAGTGTTCCATACCTGTCATCAGCCCAATCATGTAGGCCACCAGCTTGTGGAAACTGATATTTTTGTCCAGCTGTTTTCTCATAGTTCGCCCACAGCACTAAAACAGCAACACAAGAACGTTCAAGAAAAATCATAATGACGATGACAATCAAAGTTAATTAAAGGCCATGAACCTTTATCATCTATTAGAAAAACAATTCAACTATACAAGTCTGTTCCATTATAGGTGTCATCAGACAATATGACTACGCAGTCATTTACAGAACACAGGGAATTACAGCCACAATATTCTCCGATGACAAATGAAACACTTGCACAATGAACGTCCCCACCCTTGGCCCAGCCCTTGGCACTAGAAAGTCTTACCATGAAGGAGCCTCGAATGAGAGACAGCAGGTTACGACACACGGGCAGCAGAATCAGCAGGCAGTTGAAGTTGAGGACGGCTGCAGGGGCTCTGGCCCAGGCCAATGCAGACTGAAAGCCCAAAGACACCCATGTCAACCTGTGTAATGTGTTATCCTATACATACTTATCTTTGACATCTGTCCTATGATTAGGAATGGTGTACGCTACAGGTAGACCTCAAGTAAAACTGCAATTATATAGAATTTAAAAACTCAACGGACATCGGAAAATTGCATACTTGTCCTATTTAATTCAAATGCATGGATAATTGAGCACATACTATTTTTATACTACCTAAGGCCTAAATAATATGGTAAGACTCACCCCTAAAATGTGGCGCGTGTAGAAAAACTGATCCCCCAAGTCGTAGAAGAAATAGAACCAGAGGAACAGGAATATATTGATGGCCATCCAGACCACCTGTAAATCCAGCCAGGAGGTCATTACCCAAACAGCAGGATCGTGACTATTGTATGTTACTTAATTGTATTTATTTATTTATTTGTTTGTTTTTATTACTCTAAAAATAACATATATTTTAGGGTTTCAGTAAGGCTAACCCTAGTTATATTATTTTGTGCATTTGGAGAGATATTGCGCATCTGGGTCATCACTCAGATGGGCTTTGTCTGGCAGTCCAGATAACAGCCCAAATTGTTTTTATCTCATTCATTTACATTATAGAATAACTGTAGCCTACACTGTCGAAGATGATTAAGGTAATAGTCATGTTCTTACCAGTATGAAGGATGACAGTCCATGGTTAATTATCCAGTTGCCCATTTTGAAGGACTTTCGCCATCCACCAGTGACGCTACTGGTCTTTACATCGTTACCTGTTGTTTTTATGTAGCGTATGTTCACACCCCGCCTATTTAAAGTCAGTCACTCGTCCAAGTCATGACATGAGGAAAAGTTCAGTCCATAAAATTACATTACTCAATGAGTAAAGTAATCCTTTGTGTTTGTTGAAAGCGAAATGTCAGCATGTCATTCCTCGCGTCTGTGGAATGAGGAAGAATTGTATTTTTTTGACTGAATGTTGCTGGCTCGTGGGCTCCAAGAGGGCGGTTTTTTGGACAATTGAGAGAGCCAGTCCGCCCGACTATAACCATCTCTGTCTGCATCCATAGGTCTCACGTTAACTTTCCCATGGCTCTATATGTTTTTTTGGAAAGCAATATCAAGGGTACTAGTACATTTTTTAAAGACAAAATATGATTTATATTACATCATTTTAAAGTAAAGTAACAATGCAGTGGTTAAGGCACTATCTTCATATATTCTATAATATGGGCCTACTTTCGAAAACAGTGGCGTACCGCAGTTTCGCTGGCCCAGCCAGGTCTGGTTCATCCCAATTGTTTTAAGTGAAAGACGGACAATTTATGTCAGCCGGGCAAGTTGAGCCTGCCCTGTCGTTGTCCCATTAGGCAGGGAATTTTTTAATAAGTGTTTTACCTGTTACACTGGGATAGCAACTTTTGGGTCAGGGTGAGCAGAGCACGATCCATTTCATCCTGTTGTTCCGGCCGAGATACTGTACACTGGGCTGCCTGTGTAAACGCAGCCAAAGTGATAAATCAGTTGCTAAACGGTTTCATATGGGCTGATGAAAATAGAGTTTTCTAATCAGGTCACATAGTTTTAAAGTCCTGGAAAACACCTTGCCCTGAAGGGAGGATGTAAACCCTGTAAAACTGCATAAACGGTGTACTTTCTCATATGAATTCTATTTAAAAACTAGACTAACAGGGGACTTTCCATTACACAGGCAACTGTGATTAGTCAATAGAACTAACAGGGCTGTGCTTGCTTTAAACAGGGTTGCATCATGTAGGCCCAGGAATGGGAATGGCCTGTGCCCAAAACCCTGAAGTTAATTTCAGTCTAGCCTGTCATTACCATTTGTCAATTTGATTTATTTGTCAATAATGTTGGATTTAAAAGGCCTAGGTATCCTAGCCAACCGAAGTTTGAATATAAACCACATTTAATCTTAACACGGATCAATTGGCTTAGGCTATAAACACAGTATGATTGATTTGCAGTTTTCAGTTTTAAAAGCCCATCTGCCATAAATTGTCCTTCTTTCTCTTAAACAATGGGGATGACCCAGAAAGAGAAGTTCCAGGCTAGTGCTTCTGGAATTCCTTCCCGTTTTTCACCAACAAAACAAAAATCTTTATCTCTCTCAGCTGGGCAACTTTAGAGCAGGCTCAACTTGTCCAACAGCTCAGTTCACTTGTCCCAGGCAATAGTGCAACCCTTAAGGTCCCTGCTACAACTTGGTTCAGGAGTTTTGCCAAGGGACCTGTGGTGCCAGCGCTGAGGAACACCTCAGAGCGTTGGGCCAATAAACGAAAGGTTGCTGGATTGAACTGTCAAGGTAACAATCTGTATATTTCAGTTGAATGCATTCAGTTGTACAACTGACTAGGTATCCCCCTTTCCTTGCATGTTTACCTTCCTATCTATAAAGGTTTTTCGGAAAGCTATACCATAGGCTACTATTATAATAACTAACGACATAATATGATATATATATATAACAGCATTTTTTATTCAACAAATTTACATTCAAGTAACAATGCAAAAGATAATGCACTTAAACATACTATTGAAACAGACCATACAAAACCAAAACAGGGATTAAATGCACTTCAATGCTACAGACACAAGGTACCAATAAGGCATCAAGTTCTTTATATTTAGTCCTCATTGAAAGTAAAAAGATGTTCTGAATTGCATTTAAATTACAATATATTTACAAGGACAGTGTGATTACAGAAGATCTATTGGCTCTTCAACCCACTTCAAAAGGATCACTGTGAGACTCAATTTGCCTTTTAACCACTGTGTTTGCAAAGGAAAAAAATGAAGGGCAAACTGATACTCCACTGAAAAAATATATAAACGCAACATGTAAAGTGTTGATCCCATGTTTCATGAGCTGAAATAAAAGATCCCAGAAATGTTCCATATTTCTCATAAAAGAAGTGCACAGATGTTTACATCTCTGTTAGTGAGCATTTATCCTTTGCCAAGATAATCCATCCACCTGACAGGTGTGGCATATCAAGAAGCTGATTAAACAGCATGATCATAACACAGGTGCACCTTGTGCTGGAGACAAATAGCCTCTAAAGTGTGCAGTTGTCACAACGCAATGCCACAGATTTCTCAAGTTGAGGGAGTGTGCAATTGGCATGCTAACTGCGGGAATGTCTACCAAAGCCGTTGCCAGATAATTTAATGTTAATTTCTCTACCATAAGCCACCTCCAATGCCATTTTAGAGAATTTGGCAGTACGTCCAACCGGCCTCACAACCACAGACCACATGGAACCACGCCAGCCCAGGACCTCCACATCCGGCTTCTTCACCTGTTGGATCGTCTGAGACCAGCCACCAGGACAGGTGACGAAACTGAGGAGTATTTCTGGTCTGTAATAAAGCCCTTTTGTCAAGAAAAACTCATTCTGATTGGCTGGGACTCGCTCCCAATGGGTGGGCCTATGCCCTCCCATGGCTGTGCCCCTGCCCAGTAATGTGAAATCCATAGATTAGAGTCTAATTCATTTAGTTAAATTGACTGATTTCCTTACATGAACTGTAACTCAGTAAAATCGTTGAAACTGTTGCGTTTACATTTCTGTTCAGTATAATACAAACCATTCATTACAGTGGGTGGAGTGGGGTATTAGGAAGGTAGCTCGGATTTCATCTAACCTTTTATTTCCCCCATCTTACATATGGGCGTGCAGATGAAAAAGAACCCTAATGCAACATCTGGAGTTTGTTCATTAAGTAAACCCCCGAGAACGTAAGCAGGGGAAGTCCCAGTTTAAAGGGCAAATCAGTCCTCTAGGGCCGGAGACACTTGGCATGCTTCCCACACACCTGGCCCCACTGTATCTGACCCTGTGCTGCTCTCTCAAGGCTGCCTTTGTGCATCACACTGGCATATCTTAACAGAGTACATTCTTTGGACTACCTTGACCCACTGTCTCTCTACCTGTACAGTAGATATCCAATACAAACGGTGCACTCGTCAGTAACCCATTTCCCATTCAACAACAGTGATGTAACATTGTCTATATCATGGCTTATCTTTTTAAGTCCAAGGCTCTGCGTGCACGTGTTATTCTAAAACGAGCAGCATCGATAAAATCATGGCACCAATTTGAAATGCGCTTAGCTAACCACTTGAGACCAACTTGTCCTCTGTGCACCGCAGTACAGAATGAGCTGCTCTGTCCATCTCCTAATCTGCACCACTCACAGTATAACAGTCCTGAGTGTACATAGCCATTAGTTCAGTAGCTGCACCAAGCAGTGGCCGCATATCATCAAATCACCATGTGGGGCCTTCTCAAGCCGCCTCCATGTCTTCAACGATTGCCATCTCGTGCTCCCCCAGCTGGCTGGTGAGGTCAGGGGGTTGCAGGTCTGGCGGCTCCAGCGGCACCAGCACCATGGTGGCAGTGGTGGAATAGGAGTGGGGATGCCCCTCCCCCGCTCCCCCCACACCCCTCCGACAGCAGCAGACGCAGGCCAGGCAGTCGTGCACGTTGTGCCTGAAGAGACGCCGGCACGGGTGGCAGAACTGGTAGAAGAGTAGCATGAAGAGCACGGCCAGGCTGTAGCAGATGAGCAGCTGGGCCACCAGCAACGGGGCGCACACGTACGAGTAGAAGTCTGACTTGTAGAAGTACCAGAGGGCGATGAGCACGCTGTTCTCCAGGAAGCGTCCGCCGTAGTAGGCGGCCAGGCGGCCCCAGTGCTGCTTCATCTCGATGAGGTCGCGGTGGCCCAGGTCTAGCTGCACGGCCGACCAGCAGAAGACGTTGATGCAGGCGTACAGGAAGGTGACCAGCGACAGCACCACCGTGGTGCCCAGCTTGCTGAAGTTCTTCTCCACGTTGTCGGGCAGCGAGGCGTGTCGAGCCCAAAACTCAGCCCAGGGCTGCAGGAAGAAGAAAAGCAGGTTGCCCAGGCCCACGAGGATCACCCAATAGGTGAGCGCGGAGCTGAACAACACCAGGGAGGTGACACGTGTGGCGATCTCCAGGCCCCGCCACAGGATCATGCAGAGGTAGGCGGCTGGGCGCAGCCGCACCTTGTAGTCGTCGTAGCGGATGTTGATGGCCAACACGCTGCACACCAGGGCTCCGTAGGTGATGGAGATGAGGCAGATGACCATCAAAGTCACTGGAATGAACACAGAGACAAAAGCACTCGTTAGACCCTCCAAAACAGCAGCATTCGCCATGAATGCCATCAAGAGGACTCTTACGTCTGATAGGGAGGAAGTACTTCTCCTGGATGTTGGCATACAGCTGCAGGGTGAGCTGGGGGGTGGATCCCAGGAAGGCCTGGATGACGGCGGTGCGTTTGAAGGCGTTACGGTGGGTGGCGAGCTTGCGCTCCGAGTGGCCGATCTCCCACTCCATGGGCGTGGCCTGGTCCTTCTTCAGCTTGATCTTCCTGGAGATGGTCACATACGGCTCCTCCTCTTTACCCGCTTTGAAGTAAACCACCAGAGCCTCAAAACACCTGAGGAGGAAAGGAGAGAATGGTGTAATACCACAGCCACCAGAGGGCAGTACAGGCTAACAAAAAAAAACTAAGATTGCAAGTAAAAAAACAATCACATGATTTGCATTATCATTCAATATTTTCATCAATAAATATTACATTTTGCTTCATATTTAAAATGTTTTAAAAAATGCAACATTGCTATATGGCTCCACCAGAGGGCTAAAAAAATAAACTGAGTCTTTGACACTGCGTGTACAAAACATTAGGAACACCTGCTCTTTCCATGACAGACTGACCAGGTGAATCCAGGTAGAAGCTATGAACCCTTATTGATGTTACTTGTTAGAGCCACTTCTATTAGTGTAGATGAAGGGGAGGAGACCAGTTAAAGAAGGATGTTTAAGTCGAGACAATTGAGACATAGATTATGTATGTCAAGTGTGTGCATTCAGAGGGTGAACGGGCAAGACAAAATATTTAAAGTGCCTTTGAACAGGGTATGGTGGTAGTAGGTCCAGACATCCAGCCAACTTCACACAACTATGGGAAGCCTTGGAGTCCACATGGGCCAGCATTCATGTGGAACGCTTGCGACACCTTGTAGTCCATGCCCCAAAAAATTGAGTCTGTTCTGAGGGCAGAAGGAGGAGTTGCGACTCAATATTAGGAAGGTGTTCCTAATGGTTTGTACACTCAGTGTATTCAGTACTGAAACCTAAGTAGTGTGCTCCCTTCCCCTTCACAGAGGTAAATGACAGAAAGAAGTTAACACCGCACACAAATAGCACCAACATAGTAGTAGTACCAGTGCAGTGGATAGCTGTATACAAGGCAATCCATAACTTCTAAGCCAGGGATCATCAACTAGATTCAGCCGCGGGCTGTTTCTTTCTTGAGTGGATGGTCGGTGGGGCCGGAACATAATTACTAATACTTTGTAGACTGCAAATTGATTGTAAGAAGCCCAAACATATGTTTGACTAAAACATAACCACTACAAACTTTGCATGCGATCACGTCGTCTGTCTATTATGCATGGGACTACTTCCTAAGAGATTTCTTAAATTAAAATCACTTGGAGCTCATTTCCTGTTTTTTTTTTTTTTACAACAATGAAAATTCCACACAATATTTTCAATTTTTTTGTTCAGAAAACTAGGGAGGCCAAATTAAACCATCTACAAACCAAATTCGGTCTACGGTCCACCAGTTGGGGAACCCTGGTCTAAGGTATTCACACTCAACCAAGTAAATCACACAGTGTTTGTCTTGTCTTTCAGACCAAAACATCTACTTTAGACATGGGCTTAGAGGAGAGAACATAGACAGGCTAGCTACTAGTAGTCTCTTCCTGCTAGCTCAGCTGTGGGCTGCTGTGGTGCTGACGGTGGCTGTTGTGGTGCTGGTGGAATCACGTTCGCTGTGACCTTACAGTGCACAACCAAAACAAGAGCCTCTCATCTGACTTCAATTCTCTCGGAACCGAGAGACATTTGGGAGGGGCACAAGCCACCCCTCATCTCTCCAGTGGTACTACTGGTAGCCTATGCAAAAAAACTGTTGGAGAGTTTTATGACTGGTCTACAGATGGGAGGCGGTAGCAAGACTATGATTTTCTGATTGATTTCCAGGGAAGCTTGGCATTATAATGCAGCTAAGAATGCATGCTGGAGTCAGACCAGCCAGACAGAAATGCAGGTTCTGAATGACTAAGAAACAATGTATTTCACTTAGAGGAAAAAGCGCAGCTGTGGAAAAGGTTGGTTGACAGAATCAATATGCCTGATGTCCACAGCAGCATCTAAATGGTACCATCAGGCGAAGCAGAAAGTGCCTACTGCCGGGTAATTACTCCCTGGCCATAAAAATCACTTTGCTCTCTGCTTAGGCTACCAGTACTTGTAAAGAGTACAAAGTAAAACACACATGCAATAAGGAACTACCTTAAATCTGTAGTAGCTTCATCCATTTTTGGACTTACAAATTAATGATATGTAGCCTACCCAGAGATTCTTGAATATAACTTACAAATGCCTCATGAGCTTAGTTCAACTGTCATACCCCATCAGAACCCAAAATATAAGCCTGTTTTACTCCAATGTAAATAAACATTGTTTAGCTTTATAAATGTATATCATGGATGGTCAAGTCCTGGCATCCATAGCTCTGTCTATGAATTTGAGTGGTTACATTTCTCCAGCCTCATTCCTCAGCTTTTTAGCAAAACAGTGACGGTGAGATTGCTTTTTATTGTTTCAACTGCTGATTCCCACTTTAAGACATGTGCTGCAGTTCAAGCAACCGTTGCCGTGGTCTTTCATCAAAAAAAGCCACAAGGGTAGTTTCATCATCAGGAAATCCTCTCAGCATGCTCCTTGAGAGACAGTAGAGACTCTCACCTCGTTCTGGTTAACAACCGTGATTTGGCGTAACACCCACAAGATGCATTGGGGCTAAGGACATACAGACACCAACCTTTCTTCGTTGTCTGTAAACATCGTTTCCGTGCTGCATGCTGGGAAAGGGAGATTGCTGTCAACTAAGTATGTAGCTACTTCTGCCTCAGGGGAGGAATATATTCTCTCAGAGACAAGATGTGACAAGGTCCACTCATGCAGGGAACCAACCTGACACTACAGGGATTCCCAGATGGCCATGTTTCATAACATCTTGTCAACAGATTATCTAAGATATAGATTGCCAGACACATTCATATCGTGAAACTGTACTTTGTGTTAAGTTTACAGATATGCGAGTAACAAGACAAACACTACCCTGTGAGGTAGAGTCCTTTCCTATTACAAGGTAAAGCAAGCCATGCAGCCAGCAGCATTTCAACCCTTGGTCGGAGTTGCTAAGAAACCTGCTATATCGAAATGTGTCAACACCGATAATGATCTGTGATTTTATCATCCACCAAACTCCACAGGAAGTGCACAGCTGATAAGAAAAAAAGTGTTATTGTCACATACACTAGAGAGGTTCAGTGAAATGTGCTGTTTTACAGGGTCAGCCATAGTACTACCCCGCCCCTGGAGGAAATTATGGGTTAAGTGCCTTGCTCAAGGGCACAGAGATTATTTTCACCTTGTCGGCTCAGGTATTCAAACTAGCGACCTTTCGGTTACTGACGCAACACTAACCGCTAGGCTACCTGCCGCCCCAAGATCAGCGCAAAGCTCAGATGGGACAGTGGGAGTAACTAACTAATGCACAGCTGTTTCTCTAGTGCAGGGGTCTCCAACAGGTTGATTGCGAGTTACCAGTACCTTGCAGCCCACCTAGGAGTAGCTCGCCAAACAATTCTGTAGTATATGCAATTTTCACATTCTACCGCAAACTGACAAATAAATCTCCCAAGTAGGCGATCAGACACCGCAAGCAGACAGAAGAATGTGCCTATTTGAAAACTATATTTAAAAAAAGTGTAGCTCGCAAGATACTTTTTTTTAAAGTAGCTCTCATACCACAAAAGTTTGGAGACCCCTGATCTGGTGCCTCTCTGTTTGACACAGTTAACCATCCACTTTAGAAATAAAATAGAGTTTGAGGCAGGGAGTTAATGATATGAAGCTTCCTGCCCAAGGGAACTACATCTCCAGACAAGCCAACCTCCAGAGTATAATTATCGAACTGTGTAGCTGTAGCACAACAACCCTGAAACCAAACCTTGATCTGGTTCTACTGGAAACTGAAGTGCTGCTTCTCACTGGTTAGCACAGTGAGGGAGTGGGGGAGCAGGGCTGTTAACAGTGTGCCAATGTCATGTGCTGGCTTGGCAAATGCCTGCTAGTCAGTCACTTGATTTGTCATAAAGCTGTGGTGCTCAAGTACTATTTGAGGAGGTCCGGTCACAAATTTCCTAGGTATTAAAGGTCCGGATGGATAATGTCATTTATGGACATAGCAACAAACCTAGTAACCTCAAACTGTTCACACCCCTTTAGCTGGAAGAGAGAAAATGTTGCAGTTTTAAAGCTAATTTTCTGCAATTCAATGCATTCTTCCATGTCTTATGTGTGTTTATATGATACCATGGGTTGAAGCAGAACCAAGTTTTTAAAAATTACAAAATCTTCCTTATCAATTTTTTTTTTTTTTTTTTCGGGGCCCACCGCCCTTATTGACCCCATTCTGGATCCGGTCCACCAGTTGAGTATGGGGGCCATAAATGGTGCAGCCAGTACAGCCAAAGAGATCATGATAAAAATTACCTTTGAATTGACAAGATATGCGCTGTAAAAGTAAGGTATTCTGGGATGTATTCTAATCTTAGGATATATAAAATCTCTAAAACATTTAACAATTTAAAAAACATTGATAGTGTGTTTTCATGCAGTAAATCTGCTACTCTAGAGGAATCTGGAGGGATATGACACAGGTCACTGCTTCCACATCCCAGTCAGAGGCTCCACTAGAAATTTGAATACTTGACACAGTGGTTTCTTCCACACATGGCTGATAGTCACACTTCACTAAATGGATCAGATTCACCTCACAGATTCAAGGCAGTTCCTTGATGTGGAAAATATTCAATGCAGAACGACAATAATGAATTATAGGAAACACTATTATTCTACTTTTCTGGGTCTTTTGTTATCTGTAATGGTATCCATTGTACACCATATGGAATGGTAAGCCACGCAGAGCTAAAGACAACATGCCAAAGGCCTACTTCTTGCAGTGTTAAAGGGCCACACCCTCAGCTATCTACAAGGCCTATAGTGTAGAGCTGGGACGATAAACCGACAATTATCAACACCGACCACTTATCGCAGACATTTTGCTGATGTCATTTATTGTAGAGAAACATGACATTTGAAATGAAATAAGTGTGCTAATATGGGTGATTGTTAATGTGACAATTTATGGCTACAACCATCAAACTACTAGTAGTTTAAAAGATTAATACTATATTTGCACATTAATGTTATATACTTATCGTTAACACATCAATTCATAGTGCTATGGATTTTTGCCCATATCGTCCAGCTCTACTACAATGGATCGAATATGAGTCAAATCCAAGGTACGGTTGACAAACCAAAGCTCACCAACAGTGTCACTCAAGATATGCCCCGTTTCTAAACAGCTACCAAAGACTCCCCTTGAACTTTATTTTGCAAGTGACAAATGGCTCACGGTTTGTTCAACAGGTTTAGCTCAGAGTGATTTGTATTTAAAGAATGAAGTGAGGGGACTTTCAGCGTTTGAGCAGCATTGGAAGCCATCAAAGGGTGGGCATTTCACACCAAAACAAAAGGAGAGATAAGGTTCTCTAATTTCAGCCAATTAGATATGTGAAACAAATTAAATAAAGTGTATCATCAAAACTAAGACATACATTTCTGTATACCAATGGCATTGACCTCAAATGGGGACCCACTCCTTACAACTTGTCACTTTGCACTGGCAGCTCAAACACCCAATTAGAAGTGGGTTGACACCAAGAAGCAGCTGTATCTACAGTAGACTACACGACTGGCATGTCTGACAAAGGTGTAAATGAGAGAGAGGGTCCATCTGAACATTTACCCACTTCACATCTGGTCAAACAGGTTTGAAGAGGCAGGAAAACACACGGCCTAATTTATAGGATAACTGAGTAAACATCGTAGAGCATTTCCTAGTATGCCTGCAGTACTGTAGCGGGAAAGAAAGTAGTTTTGTGAGGGCTCATGAGTGCAGTATGTTGCAAATACTGCATCCAAATTAAGTATTTTTTTACTGCCTTAATTTTGCAGTACACTGCAGTTGTTTAATTACTGCATCCAAAACACCACAGTCAACTGCAGTTACTGCACTTTTACTGCAGTGTCAAAACTGAAAAAAAAAATTGTAAAGCGGGGGTAGTGTTCTACACTATGTCAGGCAGTAGAACGCTCATATATAAACCATTTTACACATTACCCTCTCTCCTTCGAGAAGCATCTTCCCGCACAGTCCCACCTGACAACAGGTACGCTTCCCCAACACCCCGCCCGAGACCACCAAATTGGAATGATCTCACCAATGTAGCCGGAAAGAGAACAGCTGATTTGGGGGCAAGATTCTACTGTGCAGAGGTGAGCGCTCTACTGCCTGTACCACGAACGCCTGGGCGGCAGTAGACAACTCACATTACAGTACATACAGCACTATGCTTCAAGTCCTCCTATAGTTGCGGTCCGAAGCTACTCAGCACTGTGATTACTTGTGGTACTATACCTACCTAATAAGTGGGCCCAGGAGTAGTAGATGCAAGAAGAGGACGAGGGGGCGGTCTCTTCCTAAGTCTCTATGAATGAATGTCAGCGCCAACTGAGTCAATACAGCGGGCACCAACATGAAGGCGATGGTTGACCCCATCCAGATGTCGTCATCGCTCTTGTGGTAAACGTTGCAAAGCACCGCTGCGCAGACAAACTCTGCACAATACAACAATGTGGCCAACACCACGCTGAAAGGGGGCTGAATGTTACTGTGGTTGACAACCAACATGACTCCATTTTCAGAGGCGGATTCATGGTGGGATTGCTCGACGTCAGAGATATTTTCGACGTGGTCGCCCTCTTCTGCCATGGCCCCCTCACTGAACAAAAACACCGTCAGATAATTGAGAACTGTAGGGCGGATGGATGGCTCCTTTTTAGGCAAGGAAAGTAGGCTATGGATTGCAGTGTCACATTGTATCCTTATTCAGACATAATGTATCAATTTCTTCAAACAAATCAGGTCAGTTTTATCATTCATGAATAAAGTTTGTCAAACAACGACTACAATGTTATCCTCGTTAAATGTTTGCTTCGGTAGGTCCTGTGCTTTCGTCAAATTTCAATACACAACAATAACTCGTTACAGTTCAGCATGACGCGCTCTCTTGTGCTTATTTTCATTCCGTTTACAGACAGTTTCGACACCATGGCCACTATAAAATAAAAACAGCATCGTATCTCTCCGGTAGCCTTCCAAGTCAAGACCTGGTGGTTGTACGTGTAAACACCAGTCATTGTCAAAGATTTGCATTGCGCTCGAAACTTTCTTTGCCAAAGACATGCATGCAGCTGATGTCCGCCTGCAAATGTTGTGCTCAGTGCCCCCCATTTACCCCCAAAGCGACGTCAAATGTTGTATCCTTATCAACACCGAAACAATCCATCCACTGTAGTGTCCCATTGCAAATTTGAATGTTTTCGTTTGCTCCGCTAATGATCAAGAAAGCAAAGCATGTGTCTGAACAAGTCTCCCTTTTTTCTATTTTTGTTTTCTTTCTATGGACGTGTTTGTAAGGTAGGGGCAGTGCTGCCGCTCACAGCCCCTGGGTCCTAGGCCCGGTTGGCTCCTTCTTCTATGACATAATGGAGGTCCCCAAACAATCGTGTAACTGTATGCCGCCACCTACTGTGCTGGAATGTACGATCAATCATGATCTGCCCAATTCTGCACAACCAAAATTATTTAAAAACGTTTTAGAACACCAACTCATTCAAGGGTTTTTCTTTTCTTTATTTAGACTATTTTCTACATTGTATAATAATAGTGAAGACATCAAAACTATGAAATAACACATATGGAATCATGTAATAACCAAAAAAGTGTTAAACAAATACAAATATGTTATATTTCAGATTCTTCAAATAGCCACACTTTGCCTTGATGACAGCTGTGCACACTCTTGGCATTCTCTCAACCAGCTTCATGAGGTAGTCACCTGGAATGCATTTCAGTTAACAGGTGTGCCTTCTTAAAAGTTCATTTGTGGAATTTCTTTCCTTCCTAATGTTTTAGAGCCAATCAGTTGTATTGTGACAAGGTACGGGTGGTATACAGAAGATAGCCCTATTTGGTAAAATACCAAGTCCATATTATGGCAAAAACAGCTCAAATAAGCAAAGAGAAATGACAGTCCATCATTACTTTAAGACATGGTCAGTGAATACAGAACATTTCAAGAGCTTTGAAGGTTTCTTCAAGTGCAGTTGCAAAAACCATCAAGCGCTATGATGAATCTGGCTCTCATGAGGACCGCCACAGGAAAGGAAGACCCAGAGTTACCTCTGCTGCAGAAGATAAGTTCATTAGAGTTAACTGCACCTCCGATTGCAGCCCAAATAAATGCTTCACATAGTTCAAGTAACAGACACATCTCAACATCAACAGTTCAGAGGAGACTGC
Source organism: Oncorhynchus keta (assembly GCF_023373465.1). Taxonomy (NCBI): domain Eukaryota; kingdom Metazoa; phylum Chordata; class Actinopteri; order Salmoniformes; family Salmonidae; genus Oncorhynchus; species Oncorhynchus keta. The sequence goes on from NC_068450.1 coordinate 33,079,907, forward strand.
ATGAATCAGGCCTTCATGGTCGAATTGCTGCAAAGAAACCACTGACGAATGAGGTCAGGGTCCAGTATGTCTTTGGCAGGAACCCAGGAGCGTTCCTCGGGACCGTAGCCTTCCCAGTCCACCAGATACTGCCAGGACCGCTGCACCCGGCGGGAATCCAGTATCCGATGGACGGTATAAGCCGGCTGGCCTCCAATGACACGAGGCGGAGGGGGAGGTCTGTCTGCCGGGACAAGGGGAGAACAGGTTTTAATAAGGAAATGTGAAATGTGGGATTAATCTTAAGGGATCTGGGTAAGTGTAGGCGATAAGAAACTGGGTTAACTCTCCTGGCAACCTTAAAGGGACCGATGTATTTTTGGGACAGCTTGCGAGACTCCACCCGTAGTGGTAAGTCTCTTGTGGAGAGCCAGACTCTCTGGCCGGGGTGCAGGGTAGGCCCGGGACGACGACGTCTGTTGGCTTGTTGTTGGTACCTCTGTGAGGAACGCATAAGATTAAGACGGGTCTTCCTCCACATAAGCCGACAGCGTCTGACGAACTTCAAGGCTGAAGGCACTCTGACTTCTGACTCCTGGTCCGGGAACAATGGAGGGGCATAGCCAAACTGACACTCGTGCGGGGACATACCAGTGGAGGAGGAGCGCAAGGTGTTGTGCGCGTATTCGGCCCAAACAATGAAGGACGACCATGTGGACGGTTTGTTACGAGTCATACATCGGAGGGTGGTTTCCAGCTCTTGATTCATCCTCTCTGTTTGGCCGTTGGACTCCGGATGGTACCCTGAAGATAGACTGGCAGAAGCCCCCATGAGTTGGCAGAAGTCCTTCCAAAACCTTGAGGCGAACTGGGGACCTCTGTCAGAAACCATATCTTGAGGAATGCCGAAGACTCTGAACACATGATTAATTACCAACTCAGCCGTTTCCTTGGCAGAAGGTAACTTAGTCAGAGGGACGAACCTGGCCGCCTTTGAAAACCTGTCGATTATGACTAGGATAGTAGTATTGCCATGGGATGGAGGAAGGCCAGTAATAAAGTCCAACTAGATATGGGACCAGGGTCTGTGGGGAACAGGTAAAGGGTGAAGGAGTCCTTGAGGGCGGAGGTGAGAAGATTTGCCCTGGCAGCACACGGGGCAGGCATTGATGAAAGTGGCAACGTCTTCTCTTATGGTAGGCCACCAGAACTTACGCTGGATGAACTCCAAGGTGCGACCTACGCCCGGGTGACAGGTGAGGCGAGAGGAGTGCCCCCACAGAAGGACCTGAGTCCTCACTGCCTTGGGGACAAACAACCGATTGGCAGGACCTCCTTTCGGGTCCGGTTCGATAGCTTGAGCTCGTCTCACGGTATCCTCAACTTGCCACGAGATCGGAGCCACGATCTTAGCAGCAGGAAGGACAGGCATGTCCGTGTCATCTCGAATGGCAGGAGCGTAGACTCGGGACAGGGCATCCGGTTTGAGATTCTTCGACCCGGGCCGATAGGTGAGGATAAACTGGAATCGATTGAAGAAAAGAGACCATCTAGCTTGTCTAGAGTTCAACCGCTTCGCCTGCTGGATATACTCCAGATTTCTGTGGTCCGTAAGCACTTGAAACGGGTGAGAAGCCCCCTCGAGCCAGTGTCTCCATTCCTTCAATGCCATCTTAACCGCTAGGAGTTCACGATCCCCCACATCGTAGTTCCTCTCAGCTGGGGTAAGCCGGTGTGAGAAGAAAGCGCACGGATGAAGCTTCTTGTCTTCACCCCTCTGAGACAGGACAGCTCCAACACCAACCTCTGAGGCGTCTACCTCCACCACAAACAGTTCATCCGTAGGTGGTAGTATCAGGATGGGAGCAGAGAGGACGCGCTGCTTGAGTCCTTGGAAGGCCGTCTCAGCTTCTCTTCCCCACAAAAACCTTGCATTGCCACCCTTGGTTAAAGCTGAGAGAGGGGCTGCCACCAAGCTGAAGTTCTTGATGAACTTGTGGTAAAAGTTTGTGAAGCCCAGGAAATTCTGAACTTCCTAAACGGATTTGGGGGTGGGCCAATCCGCTACCGCCCCTACCTTCCTGGGGTCCATTTGGACTCGACCGGGTTCCACTACAAATCCCAGGAATTGTACTCGGGATGAATGGAATTCACATTTTTCCGGCTTAACGTACAGATGGCTGTCTAGGAGGCGTTTGAGTACTTGTCTGACATGCTTTGTGTGTTCTTGAAGAGAGCTCGAAAAGATGAGGATGTCATCCAAGTAAAGGAACACAAATATGTTAAGCATATCCCTAAGCACATCGTTTATGAGCGCTTGGAACACCGCTGGGGCGTTGGTCAGGCCGAAGGGCATCACCAAGTATTCATAGTGACCAGTAGGCGTGTTGAAAGCGGTCTTCCACTCGTCACCAGGTCTGATCCGCACAAGATGGTATGCGTTCCGCAGGTCAAGCTTAGTGAAAACAACTGCTTCCTGGAGCAGCTCGAAGGCTGTGGCCATAAGGGTAGCGGGTAACGGTTACGGACGGTTATGGCATTGAGTCCCCGGTAGTCGATGCAAGGACGTAATCCACCGTCTTTCTTGGCCACAAAGAAAAACCCTGCTCCCGCCGGGGAGGTGGATGGACGCATGAGGCCTGCTTCCAGAGCGTCCTTGATGTAGGTATCCATAGCAGCTCGTTCGGGTGGAGATAGGGAAAAGATCCGACCCCTGGGGGGGCAAGTGCCCGGAACAGTTCGATGGGGCAATCATAAGGTCTATGGGGTGGTAGCATGGTGGCCCTCTGTTTGCTAAATACCAGTTTGAGGTCATGGTAACACTCGGGAACTCGGGTCAGGTCGATGGATTCTAAATACTCGGGAGTAGAACTCTGGGAATTCGGGAAAATACAAGTAGCTTGGCACGTAGGACCCCACTGCTTGATAGTGCCCACAGACCAGTCGATGTGAGGGTTATGGCTGTGAAGCCAGGGGTATCCAAGGATGAGAGGGAACTCGGAACAGGAGATCAAATGAAAGTTCATCAATTCCTGGTGTTGTGAAACTGAAAGTCGCAAGGAGGTAGTGACATGAGTGACAAGTCCAGATCCCAAAGGGCTTCCATCCAATGTAGTAACCCTCATGGGGTCACTTAGAGGTTCAGAGGGAACGCCATTCTCCTTCGCCCAGACACCATCCATGAAGTTACCTGCGGCTCCAGAGTCTACCAAGGCTTGAAGGTGAAGCTTGTGGTTGTCCCAGGAAAGGGTGACTGGAATGAGCAGAGTAGGGAGTTGGACGGATGGGAGGAGGTTATGTTTCCCGTTACAGTTCCCCCCGGTCTGTACAGGACAGAGCGTTTCCCTGGAGCCCGGGACACGTGGAACGGAAATGGCCCGGTTTGCCGCAATATAGACTGCGTCGCTCCCTCATCCGGCGGTCTCTCTCAGCCTGGGAGATGCGTCCAATCTGCATGGGTTCCGGTGGAGCCAGCGAGGATAAAGGTGGGGACTCGGAGCTGGGACTGATAGGGGCTAGAGGTCTACGGTTGAGTTCTCTCTCTCTCAGACGCTGGTCAATGCGTGAGGCCAACTTGATCAGGGACTCGAGATTGTCCGGTGGTTCCCGAGTGGCCAGTTCATCTTGGATAGTGTCGGAAAGGCCTTTCAGAAAGCACACTGTGAGCGCCTCGTTGTTCCAGCCACTCGCTGCTGCCACCGTGCGGAACTGGATGGCATAGTCCGTCACGCTGCGCCGACCTTGGTGGAGAGTCAGGAGCTGTTTGGCTGAGTCAGGACCACTGCTTGGGCCTTGAAACACTCGTTTGAATTCCTCAGCAAAGGCAGAGTAGCTGGCACAGCAGGATCTATGGGCATCCCACACAGCAGTAGCCCAGGCCAGGGATTTTTCCGACAGCAGGGTGATGATATATGCGATCTTAGACCGGTCGGTGGGGAACGACGAGGGTTGCAGCTCGAAGGAGAGAGAACATTGGGTGAGAAACCCTTTACAAGCACTTGGATCACCTGAGAACCGTTGGGGAGGTGGAAGACGAGGTTCAGCCAGGGGGTTAACTGCCATGGGACGGGAACTGTTGCCGGAGTAAGTCGATCAGATATCTGCTTTATGGAAGTCAGCATCTCCGACAGAAGATGAGAATGTCTAGCCATTAAGGCCTCTTGCTGAACCAGGGCGGCTTTGTGGCGTTGGACAGTCTCCTGGTGGTGGGACAGCATGGCAACAAGGTCCTGGCTGCCTCTGGGTTCATTTTTGGCTCTGTGTTTCTGTCAGGACCCGGTTACGAACCCGGGTCTCCGGAGTGAGAAACAGTCACTTAACCAACTGAGCCACGAATAGTCGGCAGAACCCAGAAGATGATGCAGACACAGCAGTACTTGAGACGGTGTATTTAATGAAGTAAAAAGTGAAGTCCTTCAGGAAAACATGTAACTCCACAACCTCAAAAGGAATTCCACAAGAACAAAGGTAATCCTCCAAGACAAAAAGGTAAATCCACAAGGTGGTAGGTATAGCATAAAAAGCCTCAAAAGATACTCAAAAAATAAAATAAACAAGAACAAAAAACAGAATTCCACAAGAGAGTCCACCGGGATCAACAAGAGTTCACAGAATACTAGGGCTGGGTGCTAACATACAAACACAGAGCAAAGAACTGAGTGAGGAAAACTAAGGGTTTAAATACAATCAGGGGAAACGAGGCACAGGTGCAAATAATAATGGGGATCAAGGGAAAACAAAAGGTCAAAAAGCACAATGGGGGCATCTAGTGACCAAAAACCGGAACAACCCTGGCCAAATCCTGACACACTGTAGTTCTAGCAATCTGTTTCACGGCCTCTTCATATGACACATCATGACTGATCCTATATCTCTGACCTTCTCTAGCCTCTCTCTGTACCTGGCATCCACCAAATGCTGCACTGTGATCTCCCCCACGTGTACAGCACTTAACCTTCACATCGCTTCTACATTCACAGTAATCATGTTCCCATCCACACTTGGTACATCTGTTCTTTCCTTGACACTGAGCAACTACAAGTACACGTCCCATTCTTTGACATTTAAAACATTGCAGTGGATATGGGACAAATTCTCTCACATTGAAACTAAGGAATTCTATCTGTACTTTTCCCAGCAAGACTTTCTCCTCCCTCAGCATCACTGATAAGCTTTCACTTCTTTGACCCTCTTACCTACTGATAAACCCTCTGGCCTCAATCACTCTGCCTCCCATCACATTTCCTTTAATATCATCTGTGGACATACACTACAGTTCAAAAGTTTGGGGTCACTTAGAAATGTAATTGTTTTTGAAAGAAAAGCAACTTTTTTGTCCATTAAAATAACATCAAATTGATCAGAAATACAGTGTAGACATTGTTAATGTTTTAAATGACTATTGTAGCTGGAAACTGCTGATTTTGAACATAATATCTACATACCCATTATCAGCAACCATCACTTCTGTGTTCCAATGACACGTTGTGTTAGCTAATCCAAGTTCATAATTTTAAAAGGCTAATTGATCATTAGAAAACCCGTTTGCAATTATGTTAGCACAGCTGAAAACTGTTGTCCTGATTAAAGAAGCAATAAAACTGGCCTTCTTCAGACTTGTTGAGTATTTGGAAAATCAGCATTTGTAGGTTTGATTACAGGCTCAAAATGGCCAGAAACAAATAACTTTCTTCTGAAACTCGCCAGTCGATTCTTGTTCTGAGAAATGAAGGCTATTCCATGCAAGAAAATGCCAAGAAACTGAAGATCTTGTACAACGCTGTGTACTGCTCCCTTCACAGAACAGCGCAAACTGGCTCTAACCAGAATAGAAAGAGGAGTGGGAGGCCCTGGTGCACAACTGAGCAAGAGGACAAGTACATTAGAGTGTATAGTTTGAGAAACAGACGACTCACAAGTCCTCAACTGACAGCTTCATTAAATAGTACTCGCAAAACACCAGTCTCAACGTCAACAGTGAAGAGGCCACTCCGGGATGCTGGCCTTCTAGGCAGAGTTCCTCTGTCCAGTGTCTGTGTTCTTTTGCCCATCTTAATCTTTTCTTTTTATTGGCCAGTCTGAGAAATGTATTTTTCTTTGCAACTCTGCCTAGAAGGCCAGCATCCCGGAGTTGCCTCTCACTGTCAAGGGGTCTGAATACTTTCCGAATGCAATGTACATGTCATGTAGTACAATAAACCTAGGAACTGGTTCAGTCATAGACTGTAAAAAAAACCTTTTTCATATGTGTCATGCAGTACTAGGCTGGCTGCTAATGTTAACTACAGTAATTGTCAGTGCACAATATTTGTTCAACAGTTGTGGAAGGACTGTTAGAAAATGGTTGCAGCTGTATGTAGCCTATGTCATCGAAAGTGCATTCTTATAGCCAATTTCCTTCACTATTTTCAATAAGAGTGTCATACTTTTCACTGTTTTGGATTATAGAAAACTCAGTGGCATTGAGAGGTTATCACAGGAAAGCGGGGCGAAAGGCAGCCTCGTGGTTAAAGCGATGGGCCAGTAATCGAGAGGTTTCTAGATCAAATCCCCAAGCTGACAAGGTAAAAATCTGTCGTTCTGCCCCTGAACAAGGCAGTTAACCCACTGTTCCTAGGCTGTCATTGTAAATATGAATTTGTTCTTAACTGAATTGCCTAATTAAAAAAAAAATAGCAAAGAGTAGAACTCTTGGGCAAATAATTTCAGAGGGTTGTTGAAGCAGGTGAGGCAACTACAAATCCTACACTACATGACCAAAAGTATGTGGACACCTGCTCATTGAACATCTCATTTCAAAATCTTTGGCATTAATAATCCTGTTGAGTGTAGGGGGAAGTATTTTGATGTTTGGATGAAAAACGTACCCAAATTAAACTGCTTATTTCTCAGGCCCAGAATCTAGAATATGCATATAATTGTCAGATTAGGATAGAAAACACTCTAAAGTTTCCAAAACGGTGAAAATATTGTCTGTGAGTATAACAGAACTGATATTGCAGGCGAAAACCTGAGGAAAATCCAACCCGGAAGTGGCTGCTATTTTGAAAGCTCCATGTTCCATAGCCTGCCTTCGCTCCATTTAAAGGGATATCAACCAGATTCCTTTTCCTATGGCTTCCCCATGGTGTGAACAGCGAGAAAGATCACATCGCGTAAGGGGATGGCTGGGTGCCAGCAGCGTTTTGCATGCGCAACAGCTTGGAGCAGACATTTTCTCTCTCCTATTGAAGAAGCTACAGTCCCGGTTGATATATTATCGATTATATATTGTAAAAACAATCTGAGGATTGATTATAAAAAACGTTTGACATGTTTCTACAAACATTCCGGATACTATTTGGAAGTTTTTTCGTCTGCGATGTCGTGACCGCTCGAGCCTGTGGATTTCTGAACATAACGCGCCAACCAAGTGGAGGTATTTTGGATATAAAAATAATCTTTATGGAACAAAAGCAACAGTTATTGTGTAACTGGGAGTCTCGTGAGTGCAAACATCTGAAGATCATCAAAGGTAATCAATTTAATTTATTGCTTTTCTGACTTTCATGACCAATCTACTTGGCTGCTAGCTGTTTGTAATATTTTGTCTACTGAGAGAGATCACCGAAAATCTTTATTGAAGTCTGACACGCCAGGTGGATTAACAACAAGCTAGGTTGTGTTTTGCTATATTGCACTTGTGATTTCATGAAAATTAAATGTTTTTAGTAATTTAATTTGAATTTGGCGCTCTGCAATTCGATGAATGTTGATGAAAATGATCCCGCTAATGGGATGGGTGCATCAAAAAGTTTTAAGATAGAGTTGGTCCCCTCTTTGCTGCTATAACAGCCTCCACTCTTCTGGGAAGGCTTTCCACTAGACGTTGGAATATTGCTGGCTTGCAGTCAGCATTCCAATTCATCCCAAAGGTGTTCGATGGGATTGAGGTCAGAGCTCTGTGCAGGCCAATCAAGTTCTTCCACAACGTTCTCGACAAACCATTTCTGTATGGACCTCACTTTGTGCACGGGGGCATTGTCATGCTGGAACAGGAAAGGGCCTTCCCCAAACTGTTGCCACAAAGTTGGAAGCACAGAATCATCTAGAACATGGGTAGGCAACCCTGGTCCTGGAGTGATGCAGGCACTTCATGTTTTGGATTTAACCAACCTGTAAGACCAGGTGTGTTGAATTTAGGCAATCACTGAACTGATCAATTAGCTCAGTTGTCAGTGCCTAGTTGGAACAAAATTCTGCAGCACCTGCGGCACTCCAGGGACAGGGTTACCTACCCCTGGTCTAGAATGTCATTGTTTGCTGTAGGGTTAAGATTTCCCTTCACTGGAACTAAGCCCGAACCATGAAAAACAGCCCGAGACCATGATCCCTCCTCTACCAAACTTTACAGTTGGCATTATGCATTGGGGCAGGTAGTGTTCTCCTACCATATGCCAAACCCAGATTCGTCCATCAGACTTCCAGATGGTGAAGCGTGATTCACCACTCCAGGGAATGGGTTTACACTACAAAAGAGTCCAATGGCGGCCCCCCGGGTGGCGCAGTGTACTGCAGCACCAGCTGTGCCACCAGAGACTCTGGGTTCGCGCCCAGGCTCTGTTTTAACTGGCCGCCATTGGTCCGTGGGGCGACGCACAATTGGCCTAACGTCGTCCGGGTTAGGGAGGGTTTGACCGGTAGGGATATCCTTGTCTCATCGCGCACCAGTGACTCCTGTGGCGGACCGGGCACAGTGTGCGCTAACCAAGGTTGCCAGGTGCATAGTGTTTCCTCCGACACATTGGTGCGGCTGGCTTCCGGGTTGGATGCGCACTGTGTTAATAAGCAGTGCGGCTTGGTTGAGTTGTGTATCGGAGGACGCATGACTTTCAACCTTCGTCTCTCCCGAGCCCATACGGGAGTTGTAGTGATGAGACAAGATAGTAGCTACTAACAATTGGATGCCACGAAATTGGGGAGAAAAAAAGGGGTCAAATTCAAACAACAAAATAAAGTCCAATGGCGGCGAGCTTTACACCACCCCAGTCGGTGCTTGGCATTGCACATTGTGATCTTAGGCTTGTGTGCAGCTGCTTAGGCTTGTGTGCGGCTGCCCATTTCATGAATCTCCTGATGAACAGTTCTTGTGCTGAGTTGTGCTGAGTTGCTTCCAGAGGCAGTTTGGAACTGACACACATACGTAGTGTTTGCATTTGGTTTACATTTCAATTTGGAACTATGTTTTACTTTTTTTTTTAAAGACAAACTGCTTCTTTTGGCTTTGCCTTTTGGTCAGTGCTAAAGTGGTGTCTTTAATTTAATGTTGACTTCAATCTGGCCAATCATTTGAAACTATCTCTAAACTTGGAATTAAGATATTGTGCTCAACAACAGAGAATGTAAAATGCAGACTGTTGTTGATAGATTTATCATCACAACTAATGTTATATAAACCATCTAATTTTTGTATTCGTATTATGAGCCCAGTGCACTGTTTTCCATATGAAAGCCCAAACCCAGATTAAACATTAATGTTTTTTCCAGAGCGGCACAATAACAGCTCAAAGGCACAGTGATACCCATGATGAGTTAACCCAAAATATGAGCATCACTCCCCAGTGTAACCAGATGGGTCCCAGGCAGGCAGTGCTGCATTGTGAATGGGGCTTACAAAGTCTGCTGGAGGCCCTCCTGCTATTAATAATGAATGTGTGTGGCGAGACAGCGCTGTGGGTCAGTGGCTGGAGACTGTAGAGGTTGTTGACCATGTAGCAGGTCTGAGGCCTTGTCATTAGTGGCCCAGCAAGTTTTTATACCCAGAGAGGGTTTAAGATCATTTACAAAATCTGTCCGTGTGAGATTAGCCCTTTTTTTGTATGGAGGTCTATGAGAGAGTGTCAAATTTTGTGAGGCTTATTTGATCGAATAGAAGTTTAGTAATGTTCAGGCTGTTACAAATGTACTGATATAAGTGGAGGTACGTGGCATTCCGGCAACTTTTAGAAAAACAACTTAGTTGTGCCTGTTGTTCATCTGCCCTCCCTATCTGCCATCTCATTGGCTAGAATGACCTAATAAGACTCTTAAGGGAACGTTCTCTAACGTTGTGGGAACATTTAGTGTTAGCTGGGTCTAGCCAATCAGATCAGACGAAACAAACTCCCTATTCTGTCACTGAACAAAAAGCTGAAGACAGTTTTTAACCCGCAGACATTCAGCTATCAGGTCTCTCTGAGATATGTTTGGTAAGTGGAGGGAATGACTATATAAGGCACGGTGTACAGCTGTTGTGTCAAGCTTTTGCTGCTGCTTTTGCCTCTGCTGAAATGTGTGCACACGTGCCTAAGTGTGTGTACTGTGGTCAGAGCCTCAGAGGAGTCTAGTCAGCAGGTGAAGCTCATGCCTGATTGGTTACAGGGGTAACGACTTAATGAGATGAAGCATGTACACAAAACACAGTTCCAGGATATGTTCTTCCTGTTATGTGAAACATTTCAAGTAAAACAAATAATAATAATAATAATAATAATATATGCCATTTATTGACCAAAAAATAAATACCCCACAGAGTGAAAAATATTTGTCAGTCACATTTTACGTTGACTGCCTAATACTGGGACTCACTGTTTATAAACATGTTATTTTATGTAATCTATAGTGTTGTGGTTAAAAAGGTGGGCTGTGAAAAAGCATGCCTTTTTATCATGAGTAGACAGACTGTGATTTGGCTGCACTGCAAAAGATTTCCTGCCCATGTCAGCTCATCTGTGAGAAAAGCACACACAGACACATAATCACAGCCCCTTGGAGTGTGAACGGTTCCATTAGACATCAAGGCCATCTAGTGGCCATTGTGATGATGTATCAACTTGTAAATATGTTACAAGGCAGCAATAATATTGTAACAAAAAAATGTAACAGAGCTACATTTATCTCATATTGCATGTTTGATTCCCATGGAAAATGATTGTGATAAGCTACTGTCATTGTTGGATTACATGAAACATTATTGTGATAAACCTCTGTCATTGTTAGATTACATGAGACGTTGTGTGCCCTACAGTACAGCGTGATGTCATTATGCGCTGTGTGTCTTCTGTGCCAATTTGAATGTAATATTCTATCTAGAATTTCATGTGTCTCCTGTTTCCTAGGCTTTCTCCTGAGAACACCAGTGGACATGTTCTGCCTGTGAACTGAGCTGCTACTCTGAGAACACTGCTGTGTGAATTGGATATTCTGTCATGGACTAGTGCAGCATGGCATCATTTCTATGGTGGCCAGTGCATTTAGGTTGTTGAACATTGTTTACATAACCATGTGTACAGTAGCTACAACCTTTTTACCACTGTTAACTGATAAAAGCGCTCTCTGCCATCTTCAGATTCAACCATATCAATATTTTTTATTGCAGTCAGTGACGTGTCTTATTGCACCTTTATGGTCTAGTTGTATGAACTCAAAATGGCCTTTTATTGCTACATTGCAATTTGTATAGAGAAAGGCAATCTTTAAAAAAATGTTAAGTAAATAAAAGTGATTCACCTAAAACAGGAAAAAAATGAATATTGAAAAAATCTACTGTAGGTGGAAGTCTGGATCTAGTTCAACCAAGCTTGAGGGAAGAAAGAGGGCCAGAATGTTCATGCTCTGACTGACTTAGTGTGTGTGTATGCAGCTTCATGGAGACTGAGCAGATGCAGAAAGCTGAGACCTGCAGGAGTTGTTTAGCACACCCCAGGCAGACAAGACGCTCACACGTCTGCTTTCTGTGTAGAACCAGACTGTGGCAGACTACACACAGGTCTAAAGATGTCAGACAGCTGGTACGCTACTGTGTCTGAATGCCAGCCAGGTCAGTCACATAGTTCCATGACATGTATTTAAGAGTCCATATGCATTTATACTGTGTATTGTAAAACAAACCCAATGGTGGAGACCACATGGGCTTACGGACATTTTATGGGGATAGAAAATGGGAAAGGGAAAGGGGGAAACCTAGTCAGTTGTACAACTGAATGCCTTCAACTGAAATATGTCTTCCACATTTATTCCAACCGCTCTGAATCAGAGAGGTGCAGGGGGCTGCCTTAATCGACATCCACGTCTTTGGCACCTGGGGAACTGTGGGTTAAGTGCCTTGCTCAGGAGCAGAATGACAGATTTTTACCTTGTCAGCTCGGGGATTCGATCCAGTAGATACACAGTATACAGGCAATTCACAGACCCAATGAATAGTGCTTCCCCAAAGGGATAGGAATGCACTACAGATACAGCCCATGTTCCTTAGTAACCAGGTACCAAAGCCCAGGTTATATAATCACACAGATGACACTAACTGTTGTCCAAAAGATTTCAAAGAGTAAAGACATTAGCAACTTTTTTCTTCTGATTCTAGGTAAGTTTAGATGTACTTTTAGACAAACTGGGTGCAAAAATGTTGGTTTGTTAGTAGGCTGTGGTGGCCATCTGTAAGTCAGACTTTTTTTAAAGATATGTATTTTATTGGATTTTCTCACACAAAAAAGTCACACATTCTTATAACAGGATTACAGCAGTAGTTGGACAAGCATAACAATTTCGTAAACAATGTCAAGTTGTTAGACAGCTGTGCATTGGTGTTGATATAAAAGCATGTTCTATATCTAAACTGATGCTAATGAGATGTGTTTACACAGACAGCCCAACTCCAATCAGTCTGCTGTCCTTCAACACCCATGATCTAAATGGCTCTGGAGTCTTCTGGAGTTTATTGACCCGGGTCACCTGACAGTGACCGTGGCTAACTTGGCACCGTTCGTTATATAAGTCTATGGTTTGCACCTTGGCTCTGTATCACAATGAGTTCTTCTTTCAGGTGGGAACTAAGGAGAAGATGGTGGCTGCTGTGCTCACCTTGTTCTGTTTCACCACAATTGATGACCAACTTCTGCAGCTGGGACAACCAAGATCCAGCAACCCATCAGGCAAGAAAAACTCTCTCAAATGGATTAACTCGGTCTGCAATTACTTGCGATTGCAAATATATAATACTGTCACTTAAATATATAATACTGTCACTTAAATTGCTCCAGGACTATATCTCACATTTTCACGCAGGAAAGTCAATGCACTGGTGGTCGGTCTTGACAAAGCAGGAAAAACATCCACAGTCAGTGAATTAAATACACACCAATAGAAATATAACACGGTAATCTGGGTTGTCTGACATAAATTGTTCTGTCTCTATCTGCAGTGCCCCCAATGGATGAGGGGTTAGACTCGTGGGTGTGTCCGGATGGAGCTGAGAGTGGAGAACTTTCTGGTCACCCTGCTTGACATCGGTGGGGCCCCGGAGGTGCGGGGGTCCTGGGGGGATCTCTATGGGGAGCTCCATGGGTTCATCTTTGTGGTGGACTCCAGTGACCAGCAGAGTATTAAAGAGGTCCAGGAGTATCTGACAGACCTGCTGAAGCAGCATAAAGTGGTGGGAAAACCACAACTGTTGGAAGGACTACTTCTTATATCAAGTTTGAATTCATGGAAATAGAATATTTGATCAATGGCAAAATAAAAGTTACAGCTGATTTTATAACTTTGTTATACAAGGTTCTATGAGGTGTATAGAACCCATGAGGTGACAGACGATCTATATTACCTAAACCCATTAAAACCTCAGTGTGACCATTTACAGTGGGCAAGGATGGACAGCAGCGAAGCTGATTAGTGCTTTCAATGTTGTTTTTCCTTTTTTGAACCAACTGATGAAATGTTTTGCTCTGTTGTGTTGTAGGCTGGCCAGCAAGCAGGACAAGATGAACTGGGGATTGAGATAATTGAGATCCTTTCTCTGGAGAGACTGGTGAACCAGAGCCGCTGTCTGTGCCACATTGTCTAGTCTAGTCCTTGTACACACAACTAGACAGAGAGACAGACTGCCAATCAGCTAGCCAGCCATCCAGCTAGCCAATCAGAGATACAGATTATGTTAATTATGTACAGGAGACCGATAGATACATAGACAGACACAAATCCATAGATTTGATTGTGTTGTGCTTTTCTGCTCAAGAAGCCCTGTTCAGCCTTCATGGACCAGCTGAGGTGGACAGACAGAAGACGCTGTGGGGTCTTTGCTGGCTGCTGCATGCCGTCAATCTGGATTACCCAGAACTCTGTTCTTTCATAATCAGGAACATCAGGGACAGGAGACCTCTGGCACCAGATGAGGGACAACCGTGGGAAGACGGAGAGGCTGCAGCAAGCCCAAAGATGAAAGGTAAGAGAGACTATAACTCTGTGCCTTCAGTTAGACTCCTAGAAAATCATCTGTCTTGGTCAATGTGTAGAGATTGCATTGACAGAATATGTATCCATTAACTATTTCAAAGACATTGCTTAGCTACGTTAGCGAAAGCATTGTGGCATTGATATTTTTTTATGTAAAATGTTGTCTCTGTGTAGGATACGTGGCAGCAAAAAATAACCTTGATAAAGTACAACGCCTTCAAGAAAAGGACCAAAGGCCCAGACCCCCTTCCTTACAACCCATTTGAGACATTGACAGTTTTAGTTGCAGATCCATTTGATCTTGATAAGATTCCTATAGTTTCAGTACAGTAAAGGTGTTATGTGTGAACTGATACACATTTTGTATTTTAGGATAATATGAAGAAAAAGAAGGGAGGCCTGCCCTGCCTGCAAACCCTCCACAACTTCATTCTATTACCTCATATCTTACATTTATGGATTACAACTGGAGTTTCCATCAGCTTTTGAAGGACAATTAAAAAAGACCTGACAGCACATTTTTCTTAGTAGCAACTGTGTAGGAATTACAAAGCCAATACACCTCTGAGAAATGTGTGTTTATTTTATGTTACCAAAATGTGTTATATATGAGTGTCAATATTTATTTATTAGTGGTTATTTAATTATCTGTAGTAAAAGTAAACAATTGTTTACAAACATGATCAATGTACGGACAAACTATTTCAATTCCTCGTAAATATAAATAGAGTTGACCTGTTTATATTGCAATTTTGATGGAAAGTAAGACTTGATTTTATAAAGTTTCTTGGCCCCTTTGTTATATTATATGTTATATGTTATTATATGTTGCTCGCTTCGAGGCAAGCAACACTGAGGCATGCATGAGAGCATCAGCTGTTCCCGACGACTGTGTGATCACGCTCTCTGAAGCTGACGTGAGTAAGACCTTTGAACAGGTCAACATACACAAGGCTGCGGGACCAGACGGATTACCAACACTTGTGCTCCAGGCATGTGCTGACCAACTGGCAGGTGTCTTCACTGACATTTTCAACATGTCCCTGATTGAGTCTGTAATACCAACATGTTTCAAGCAGACCACCATAGTTCCTGTGCCCAAGAACACAAAGGCAACCTGCCTAAATGACTACAGATCCGTAGCACTCACGTTCGTAGCCATGAAGTGCTTTGAAAGGATGGTAATGGCTCACATCAACACCATTATCCCAGAAACCCTAGACCCACTCCAATTTGCATACCACCCAAACAGATCCACAGATGATGCAATCTCTATTGAACTCCACACTGCCCTTTCCCAACTGGACAAAAGGAACACTTATGTGAGAATGCTATTCATTGACTACAGCTCAGCGTTCAACACCATAGTACCCTCAAAGCTCATCACTAAGCTAAGGATTCTGGGACTAAACACCTCCCTCTGCAACTGGATCCTGGACTTCCTGACGGGCCGCCCCCAGATGGTGATGGGTAGGTAGCAAAACATCTGCCACGCTGATCCTCACACTAGAGCTCCCCAGGGGTGCGTGCTCAGTCCCCTCCTGTACTCCCTGTTACCCATGTCTGCATGGCCATGCACGACTCCAACACCATCATGAAGTTTGCAGATGACACAACAGTGGTATGCCTGATCACCGACAATGTCCAACGAGACAGCCTATAGGGAGGAGGTCAGAGACCCGGCCGGGTTGTGCCAGAATAACAACCTATCCCTCAACGTAACCAAGACTAAGGAGATGATTGTGGATGACAGGAAAAGGAGGACCGAGCACGCCCCCATTCTCATCAATGGGGCTGCAGTGGAGCAGGTTGAGAGCTTCAAGTTCCTTGGTGTCCGTATCAACAACAAACTAGAATGGTCCAAACACACCAAGACAGTTGTGAAGAGGGCACAACAAAGCCTATTCCCCCTCAGAAAACTAAAGATTTGGCATGGGTCCTGAGATCCTCAAAAGATTCTACAGCTGCAACATCGAGGGCATCCTGACCGGTTGCATCACTGCCTGGTACCGCAATTGCTCGGCCTCCGACCGCAAGGCACTTCAGAGGGTAGTGCGTACGGCCCAGTACATCACTGGGGCAAAGCTGCCTGCCATCCAGGACCTCTACACCAGGCGGTGTCAGAGGAAAGCCCTAAAAATAGTCAAAGTCCCCAGCCACCCCAGTCATAGACTGTTCTCTCTACTACCACATGGCAGGCGGTACTGGAGTGCCAAGTGTAGGACAAAAAGGCTTCTCAACAGTTTTTACCCCCGAGCCATAAGACTCCTGAACAGGTAATCAAATGGTTACCCGGACTATTTGCATTGTGTCCCGCCACCCACCACCCGCCCAACTCCTCTTTTTACGCTGCTGCTCTATGTTTATCATATATGCATAGTAACTTTAACTATACATTCATGTACATACTACCTCAATTGGGCCGAACAACCAGTGCTCCCACACATTGGCTAACCGGGCTATCTGCATTGTGTCCCACCCACCACCCTCCAAACCCTCTTTTACACTACTGCTACTCTCTGTTCATCATATATGCATAGTCACTTTAACCATATCCACATGTACATACTACCTCGATCAGCCTGACTAACCGGTGTCTGTATGTAGCCTCGCTACTTTTATAGCCTCACTACTGTATATAGCCTGTCTTTTTACTGTTGTTTTATTTCTTTACTTACCTATTGTTTACCTAATATCTTTTTTTGCAATATTAGTTAGAGCCTGTAAGTAAACATTTCACCTGTTGTATTCGGCGCATGTGACAAATAAACTTTGATTTGATTTATTTGACTGTTGAAAACATTACCCACAGAAAAGAAAGTTTGTGAAAGGAAAATAGAATTATGAGAGATTACAACACCGCGTCAATTTGAGGAAATAACAAGTACAAAATGTAACTGTACAATGGGCAAGCTTCCTTCAAAGTTTACCATATGCCTTGAAGTATTCTCACTGTGCTTGTTCACTTTGAAGATGATCATGCTTCATTGCTTGACCCGGACTGCTCCCTGCAGTCCATACAGTATTAGGACAAGCTCCAAACTATTAGCCATACAGGTATGTTCCCATGTTTCCTATTTCACTACTAGGCTATTAGTATTATTTATGCATGCTAACTTTGATGTTACATTTTTGAGGATTTTTTTCTTCTTCTTGTTTGCCTATGATCAAATAATATTCAGATGACCTGATAATATTGCTTGGTATATGGGCCCCATAAATGGGCATTTGGACCCTGTGTACAAATTTCCTGTCGCCATTTTTGTCGCTTATCCAGAAGCCCATCCCCCCTAGCATCTTCACAGGAAAGAATAGTCCGTGTTTCAGTGAATACACTGAATAGCGGCCGCGGAGAAACTAGCTTGGTGGCGAGAACGGGACATACAATACCGAAGATGGCTTCACCGAGGACGATAACCATTGTGGCCCTCTCTTTCGCTCTTGGTCTTTTTTTCGTCTTCATGGGCACCATAAAGCTCACACCAAGATTAAGCAAAGATGCTTATAGTGAGATGGTAAGTAAAACCTTTAGCGACCATAAACTGCAGCTGGAAGCGAAAGCCATTGTTCTGCCAATACGGACGCATTCAGGCTCTAATAATGTGCTGTGCGCTGCTGACCCACATTTGTAAAATATCATGAAATAAAATAGCCTATAATATCTAACTGATAAATACGATTTCATTGTATGTATTGTTTCAATCGTGGGAATGAATTTACCCAAGCAAGCAATTAAATGATGGAGCCTGCTGCGTTATTATAGCCGATAATACATTCTTTATTTAAGTATAATGTTAGAAAAATATTACGTTTGTCTATTTTTCTATGAAATATTTAATTAAATTAAATATTACCTTTAGGCATAATTAAAATCGAAATAATAGGCTACAGTTTATTCGGCTACAAATACATAGGCCTGTTTATTTGAAATAGCGACTAGGCATATAACAGTAGGCCTTCACGTTTGTCCAGTACTAGGCCTATTTTATGGGAAATTATCTGTTATTATTAGCCTAATATGAATTTTTAAAAACTGTTTGAAGGTACATTTTTGCTATAGGCAATGGCGGCGCAATCGAGCAAATTCTGAGGTGCACCTGCCTGTTTTGTGTGGATATTGACTTTGCTTATTAGGCTACCAGCGATGTTAATGCTCATCTGTGCTCTCTGCTCCTCATCCATGTATGGTCTACTCAAAATTCTTATTCCATGGAGAATAGGCCTAATAATTACATTTCAACGTTTTGGTTGATTTAGTATTTTAAGGAATATCAAAGACTGGTTTTGGTGGTGTTACTGCAGTAGGCCCACATCAGGCCCAAGTTCTTCCTTATTCCACATTTTCCATCCGATAGGAAAAAGGCATTTCGGTGATGGTTGTATATACTACTTACAGTTATAACTCTTAAAACTGTATAGGTCGACTATTTTGATAAAATCAACAACAAAAACGTATGTGTCAGTGTCATGATTATAGACAAACTGGTAGGCCTAGACATGTCCCTATTGGCTCTGAATGTATTGTCTCATGGGGAACTGAAACTTCCTTAGAACAAATCTGAGAAATGATATACTGTAGTCCATAGTGCGCCACTAATAATAAATTAAATTACCTCTTTTGCATCTATGAAAATGAATGCTGAAATGTTCTCTCTCTTTTCAGAAACGGGCATACAAGAGCTATGCCAAGGCATTGCCAGGTCTAAAGAAGATGGGCATCAGCTCGGTGCTGCTCCGAAAGATCATTGGCTCACTGGAGGTGGGCTGTGGTGTGGTTCTGACATTGGTGCCAGGGAGACCCAAGGATGTGGCTAACTTCCTGCTGTTGCTGGTCATGCTGGCGGTCCTCTTCTTCCATCAGTTAGTAGGAGACCCCCTGAAACGATATGCCCATGCTCTGGTCTTTGGTATTCTGCTCACCTGCCGACTGCTCATTGCCCGCCAGAGTGAGGACCGACCTGAGCGGGAGGAGAGCAGGGAAGAACATATCAATGCCCAGGAAAATAACAAAGTCAAGCAGTCCTAATCAGTTCCAACCATCCAGTCTGGGCAGAGTGACAGCAAAATGGAACCTTGTGCATTTCTTTGGATTGGAGCAATTCAGATTCAAAAGAAACACAGTCGCCACAAGGAGTGATATATCCACCCAGTCAACCACCCACCTGTCCCCTCTCCCACCCTTTTGGCTGACTGGTTATTGGTTTCACCTGCTTTCCCCTTGTCCTGTATCCCAACCTTGACAGTGGACAATCATACTTGTGGCAACTGTAATCAGCTCAACTCTTTTGAAAAAATATAGGACCTTTGTCTCACCAGCCAATTGGTCCTTTTTCTCATTCCCTCCCATTTTTATTTAGCATCTATCAAAACATAAGATACAGCATGCCTATGTTTTTAGTTAGTTTTTGGCACAAATACCAATTTGAGGGACTTTGTTGGCTTTGAGAATGCTGATGTTTTCCACTATTGAAGATTGGTACTTTTGTATTGATTTTAATTTTAGGTAGGAAGATAATGATATCTCTTGAATTCAATTGTTATTTTACAGTAATTAAGCATGGTTCATAATTAAATGGCTTAAAACAAACTCATAGCTTATCAGCACTGTTCAGAGATATATTGTAGTTGAACATTGACTCACATTTATTTAAATACATTATACAGTATCACATATTTCCATTGGTATTAGTAAAATAAGAATCATTTTTGTGAATTCGTATTAGTTTCGTCAAAGCTTTTTCCTGATGATTAGATTTTCTTGTAACTACTCTTAGGCATGACAATGTACCCCTTTTCCCGAAAGAAAAACCAAACTGTCCAATGGCAAGTCGTTCACTCATCTCAAATTGATTAATCACTTTGTTGGACCCAACACTGTTGTTCAAGAACTCATGTGGAGGAGAGACCTATGGGAAGGCATTTTTCTAGCAATTATGTTGAAACATACATCTATGGTTGCTAGCCTAGTGCTCTCTATGTCTCTGGACCACAATCAATAGTCCAGCTGCTTTGTCAAATGACATATCCAATAAAGGACTTGATCTTTGTCTTTTAATAAAGGACTTTGTCTCTCTTCACATCCAATGACAATAAAGGCTTATGTTTATCTGTGAGTCTATTTTTCTCTGGGATTTTTAACACTATTCTGTTGAATTACTATGTTATAAAAGTATTCCTATGAGTATAACCATTACCACTGGGCTATTCTTGTAATAGAAATGTATTTGATTAAAACAAGAAGCTCCCGCGCTGAGGTCTGTTCAACGCTGGTCCGACCAATCTGATTCCACACTCCAAGACTGCTTCCATCACGTGGACTGGGATATGTTTCGTATTGCGTCAGACAACAACATTGACGAATACGCTGATTCGGTGAGCGAGTTCATTAGAACGTGTGTTGAAGATGTCGTTCCCATAGCATTTCCCAAACCAGAAACCATTCGCGTGAAACTGAAAGCCCGAACCACCGCTTTTAATCAGGGCAAGGTGACCGGAAACATGACCGAATACAAACAGTGTAACTATTCCCTCCGCAAGGCAATCAAACAAGCTAAGAGTCAGTATAGAGACAAAGTAGAATCTTAATTCAACGGCTCAGACACGAGGTATGTGGCAGGGTCTACAGTCAATCACGGATTACAAAAAGAAAACCAGCCCAGTCACGGACCAGGATGTCTTGCTCCCAGGCAGACTAAATAACTTTTTTGCCCGCTTTGAGGACAATACAGTTCCAATGACACGGCCCGCAACTAAAATATGCGGACTCTCCTTCACTGCAGCCGACTTGAGGAAAACATTTAAACGTGTCAACCCTCGCAAGGCTGCAGGCCCAGACGGCATCCCCAGCCGCACCCTCAGAGCATGCGCAGACCAGCTGGCTGTTTACGGACATATTCAATCAATCCCTATCCCAGTCTGTTGTTCCCACATGCTTCAAGAGGGCCACCATTGTTCCTGTTCCCAAGAAAGCTAAGGTAACTGAGCTAAACGACTACCGCCCCGTAGCACTCACTTCCGTCATCATGAAGTGCTTTGAGAGACTAGTCAAGGACCATATCACCTCCACCCTACCTGACACCCTAGACCCACTCCAATTTGCTTACCGCCCAAATAGGTCCACAGACGATGCAATCTCAACCACACTGCACACTGCCCTAACCCATCTGGACAAGAGGAATACCTATGTGAGAATGCTGTTCATCGACTACAGCTCGGTATTTAACACCATAGTGCCCTCCAAGCTCGAGACCCTGGGTCTCGACCCCGCCCTGTGCAACTGGGTACTGGACTTCCTGACGGGCCGCCCCCAGGTGGTGAGGGTAGGCAAAAACATTTCCACCCCACTGATCAGTAATCCTCAACACTGGGGCCCCACAAGGGTGCGTTCTGAGCCCTCTCCTGTACTCCCTGTTCACCCACGACTGCGTGGCCACGCAAACCTCCAACTCAATCATCAAGTTTGCGGACGACACAACAGTGGTAGGCTTGATTACCAACAACGACGAGACGGCCTACAGGGAGGAGGTGAGGGCCCTCGGAGTGTGGTGTCAGGAAAATAACCTCACACTCAACGTCAACAAAACTAAGGAGATGATTGTGGACTTCAGGAAACAGCAGAGGGAACACCCCCCTATCCACATTGAAGGGACAGTAGTGGAGAGGGTAGTAAGTTTTAAGTTCCTCGGCATACACATCACAGACAAACTGAATTGGTCCACCCACACAGACAGCATCGTGAAGAAGGCGCAGCAGCGCCTCTTCAACCTCAGGAGGCTGAAGAAATTTGCCTTGTCACCAAAAGCACTCACAAACTTCTACAGATGAACAATCGAGAGCATCCTGTCGGGCTGTATCACCGCCTGGTACGGCAACTGCTCCGCCCACAACCGTAAGGCTCTCCAGAGGGTAGTGAGGTCTGCACAACGCATCACCGGGGGCAAACTACCTGCTCTCCAGGACACCTACACCACCCGATGTCACAGGAAGGCCATAAAGATCATCAAGGACAACAACCACCCGAGCCACTGCCTGTTCACCCCGCTATCATCCAGAAGGCGAGGTCAGTACAGGTGCATCAAAGCTGGGACCGAGAGACTGAAAAACAGCTTCTATCTCAAGGCCATCAGACTGTTAAACAGCCACCACTAACATTGAGTGGCTGCTGCCAACACACTGACTCAACTCCAGCCACTTTAATAATGGGAATTGATGGGAAATGATGTCAAATATATCACTAGCCACTTTAAACAATGCTACCTAATATAATGTTTACATACCCTACATTATTCATCTCATATGTATATGTATATACTGTACTCTATATCATCTACTGTATCTTGCCTATGCCGCTCTGTACCATCACTCACTCATATATCTTTATGTACATATTCTTATCCCCTTACACTTGTGTCTATAGGGTAGTAGTTTTGGAATTGTTAGCTAGATTACTTGTTGGTTATTACTGCATTGTCGGAACTAGAAGCACAAGCATTTCGCTACACTCACATTAACATCTGCTAACCATGTGTATGTGACAAAAAAACATTTGATTTGATTTGATTCGATTATGTATCTTTTTATTCAGTTAAAATTAGCAGTTATTCACAAAACACAGTGTGTACAAAGGAGAATGAATGCTTGGATTGCAATTCAGTTAATTGCAAAATGAGAGTACCTGAACTAGGCTCCTTGAGATGAATGAGCCTTCACACAGTTTATATGTAGTCCTGCTGAGGCTGTTGCACTACAATGCCCGGTGAACTACGCAAGACACTCGCGGAAGTAGTAAGTGCGCATGCGCAGAACAAACGGTCGCGCGCAAGATTTCAGTTTTGTTTGAATGAGTTCGTGCCTGAGGAAAACACAATACACATTTGCTTTAGATATGTAGCAATGGCAAAAGCTGCGAACCTGTCGAGGTCAGATTTGGACTCATCATCTGGAAGCGATTTGTCCGTTTCTAGCCGAACTTCAAACAGAAGTTTGCGAGTTGTGGAGAAAGAAAGAAGAAGGAATGAGGCTGGGGATCCATTTCTGCTTGCGCTGAAGTACTTCTCAGAAGGTAACGTTAGCTAGCTAGGAAGCTGTTAGCATAGAGCTACTAATGCTTGCAGAAGTGAAATTTAGCGAATATTTTGGCTACTTTTTAAACTCCAACGTGAACTAATTGACAGTAATGGCAGCCCAGGTTATTTTCTGTCGACATATGTAAACTTTCAAGGCCGCTCAGTTTTCTTATTTTGGAAACACCTTTTTACTGTAACTTATTTTGCTACCTAGCGAGTTAACGTTAACTACAGCATCCACCAGTGTCTGGTTTCACAGTGAGTTGTCTGTTTGTTTCCTAGTGGAGGCGGGTACCCCACGCATAGGAAACGATGTGCTGGAGAGGAACCTGGTGCAGGTGGAGAGAGTGGGGCTCAGTCGAGGACTTCCTCCTGAGGCGATCTCTGTCATGCTGGACTACGCAATGAGCCTCCGTACGGGTACAACAACAACCAACTCTCACACTTAATGGAAACTGCCGCCATTTGCTTAGACAGACTGACCGGAAATACCAATTTACACTATGACAAATTCATTTGACCATACATAACATTTCAGCTTTCCTCTCTATTTATTGCCCTGAACAGGGGGTATGATTTGTGTTCGGGTCCTGAAGTTTCTGATCCCCGCCACCGTGGTGCCACAGGAGGCTGTTGTTCAAGCAGTGGCGTGGTTATGTGTCAGCAAGCTAGCCATCAGCACGCAGGTAAAGAGCTCCTTTGTCAAAGGTCTTTGCAAGTCACACACTCTCACAGATTGGAAGGTTGACACTGGAGACCGGACGTAACATAATAATACTGTTATCAGAATTGCTCTGTCCTCTCCCTCCAACTGAATGAAACGTGTGTTATGGGTGTTTTCCAGGTGCTTTTCCTTCGGTGGCTGCTGACTGTTTTCGACATGATCGACTCCAAGGACAATCTTCGAGCCATCTATGGCTTCATCTTCCACTTTGTGACAGAGGAGAATTTGGTATGTGCAGGAATCATATTCCCCCTTGCTCTAATGGGATTGCATTGCTATTTAAGTCATGATGGTTTGTTTTGTGTTTCAGTCTCCTTACATCTGCCATTTGCTATACCTTTTGACAAGGAGGGAGAGTGGTAAGTGGCATTTTGTTACTCAATGAACCTTTATGTTACGGTACACGTTGTTTCTGCAGAACAACATTGCTCTTACCCATTTTTGTTTTTTCCCTGTCATAGTTCGGCCATTTAGAGTCAGAAAACTGTTGGACCTCCAAACAAAAATGGTAAACAAATACAGTATTGTCCTGTTTAAGTGTTTTTGGTCAATGCTTGTAATATTTTCATGCAATTCAATACAAGTGAATGCATTGTAAACATATAATCATTGTATTAGCATTATGAAATACTTGGTGATAAATGGCATGAGGAGAATACTTACATATTGTTTGATGCTTTCTCTACATACTTCCCATAAATAGTTTATCCTCTGTACTATTATCTGTAGTTACACTCTGAATGATTGTTATAGCCAACAAACTAAGAGTGGAGTCCCCACTGTGAGCATGTTGCACTGAGAGTTCCATTATTTTCCTCTCGTTTACGGTCCCCAGGGCAGGCAGCCGTTCTTGTTGCACTTGCTGTCGTTGTACAAAGTGTTTTGCCCTGAACTGGTGACGCTTGCTCTTCCATCACAAATGAGGGTTAGTATGATCGATCACTCCTAGTGACTTTTGTCTATTGCACAAATCCACACATTGTCGTTCACCAAACATCAGGGTTGGGGTCTATTTCGTCCATATCAAATCCGTAAGTAAACTCTAATTCCAATCCAATTGTCTTAATTGAAACCCTGACAAACATACTTCATGTCGCGTGTATGTTTTCTGCTGTCGTTCAGAGTGGGTTTAAGAATCACAACTCCACGTGGAAGGCAGCGCTCAGTGCTGTCCAGAAGAGGAACAACGGCCAAGTGTCGTCTGACATCAGCCTGACCCTAGGAGTGAAACACAAGACCAACTCCAGGAAGAGGGTATGGAGATCAGATGAGCTGTGGCATAACAGGAAGACCAATGATCTTGAACGGTGTCTTTTTTTTAGGGTCTTAGTGCTAATTTATATAATTTAGAAGAATATTGCTGTTTGCTAAATTCTAATTATTGTGGGGTCAGTCACTATTGCATTCAAAGTCTACTGAGTATACAAAACATTAAGAACACTTTCCATGACAGACTTACCAGCTGAAAGATATGATCCTTTATTGATGTCACTTGAAAAATCTACTTCAATCAGTGTTAATGAAGGGGAGGAGACAGGTTAAAGAAGGATTTGTAAAGCTTTGAGACATTGTTTGTGTATGTGCCGTTCATGGGGCAATTTTTTTTTTTAACCTTTATTTAAGTCATTCTTATTTCAAGTCATTCTTATTTTCAATGACGGCCTGGGAACAGTGGGTTACCTGCCTGTTCAGGGGCAGAACGACAGATTTGTACCGTGTCAGCTCGGGGGTTTGAACACGCAACCTTCCGGTTACTAGTCCAACGCTCTAACCACTAGGCTACGCTGCCGCCCCGAATGGGCAAGACAAATTATTTGTCTTTAAACACTGTATGGTAGTAGGTGCCTGATGCACCGGTTTGACTGTGTCAAGAACTGCAACGCTGCTGGGTTTTTCAGTTTCAACCGTTTGCCGTGTGTATCAAAAATTATCCACCACCTGAATCACAACCAGCTAACTTGACACAACTGCAGGAGACATTGGAGCCAGCATCCCTGTGGAATGCTTTCCACACCTTGTAGAGTCCATGCCCTCATGAATTGAGGCTGTTCTGAAGGGAAAAGGGGGTGCAACTTAATATTAGGAAGGCGTTTCTAATGTTTGGTATACTTGGTGTATGTTAGACTAAACATTATATTCACGTTTGTCCAATGTAGATCAAGCCCTTCTTGTTTTGTTTCTGTAGCTAATGAACTGCTTACAAATCGATAATCAAATATCGTACTGATATCCCAATCACTGATCCATCTGTCAGAAATACCATCACCTGGAGGTGCCATCGCTGAGCTCATCTGTCCAGAGAAACTCCCCCTCTTCCAGCAGCAGGAAGGTCTTCCCCCTGGAGCAACTCCACACCTTCCCACAGCTGCTGGCCAACCTCCACCGCATAGAGGTAACCCTCTCCTCCCCTCTCTCTCACGTCTCTCTCAGCGGTCTGATTAGTCACACAGCTGTATAGCCTAGATACTTTGATTTGAAACAGATGGAAGGTGCGGATTTAAGCAGAATGGAAAATAAATAAAACATTTGTAGGTGCCCAGCACTGCCCATTTCACTTTAGTGTCATTCTGCAGCCACATGGGGGTGCTATGTCACCGCCACAGTTTTGTTGGAAAACAGAAGAGACCAAGGGCTCAACCTCGTCTGCCACTCAATTGGACTGCTGGCAGTGTCGTGTTTATTACCCTGAGCCATAAAACCGATTCATGAGCTCTCTCCATGTCGTTTGTTTTTTAAATTTGTCATGGCTCTGTTTAGACTTCATCAGGGTGTGTTTGTCCCAAACGACTCATTAATTAACCGGCCAACAGAGATTTGAAGCCACATTGAAAAAGTTATAAAGCGTCGACAATTACAAAAGTGCTGCACACAAATACTGTTTGCTTGGTAGGTCCATTGACCTGATCAACCCAGATACACACATTTCTTTAAAAGGTTTAAGGACACTTACGCTACATAAATTCCCCGTACACAGCCAACGTTTGCAACAAGCTATTCTGCCAGCACTTTCTACTTTTTATGGCTGTGGGTGGACAGGACAGATCAGCTGGTACTGTCCATCATGCAGCTCAAACAAATTAGAGGAACGATGCGTTTTCTCCTTATAAATATGGGAAGACTCGGCCATGTCCGTTCACAATCTGTCTCTCTTTATTTGTTAAGTTCCCATATTGCCAGGGAGCTATTCACACAACATACAAACAGGCCAGTCCGTGTGGGGAAATGTCTGAATGCTGCCTGCCACAGACATGGCCATGATTACTGTATTATGAGTATAAGTAGATGTGACAGATTTAGTCCAGTCACTCAGTGACAGATTGATGGCTCACTCATTGAAAACAAGGACACGGGCAACAGATTCTCTCCTTCAATAGGGGCAGCGAATATCTTGACATGAAGCTATTTAGAACATAATGCTGAAGCTATTTAGAACATGATGCAGGCTTGGTGTTAATGGCCCCTCACTTTGTATGCTGAATTGTATTTGTTTGTGTGTTGTGTGGGTGTGTCTAAAGCGTGGGTGGTGTGGTTTGATGTGTGTACTGCAAATGTGTGTCTAATAATCATGTCTCCCTTCCACAGCTCCCATCCCAGATGGGTTCTCTGCTGGGCTCCAGTCTGGCCCTCTGTTACCTGGACTACGTACAGGATGACTCCGCCTTCCTCCGACTCAACTTCTGGCTGGGCCACGCCCTCCATGAGGGTACAATCACTAACCAACCACTACGTCTTCCTCGGTTGTCTCTGTCGCTGCAGAAATGTGTCGGCAGGTAGCCTAGAGATTATTGTTGAGCCAGTAACCGAAGGTTGGTCGTTTGAATCCCCGAGCCGACTAGGTGAAAAAATCTGTCGATCTTAACACTAATTGGTCCAGAGTCGCTGTCCAATAATGGCTGATCCTTGGCTGTGACCCCACTCTATGAGGGTGTCTCAGGGGGAGTAGGATATGCAACAAAACAAAAAACACTGGAGTTGCACGGTATACCCGAAATGTAGGTACTTTTTCGATAATGGAACATGAAATTGGTTCAGTAGTAGAATTTTTGTCAAATGCGTCTACTGATTGAACCCTCATCCATTCCCAGTAGGCGTTGCAGTGCAACGCTCTGTAGAAAAGCTTTTATGAAAATAAAAAGGTTGGGTGTCAAGATTGTACAAATCCACAAATGTGATTCTGTCATCACCACTTGTTTTTTGTTCTCTTCTTTCCCCTGACCTTTTCAACATTTAAAATATTTTATTTTCCTCTATTTGGGGTTTCAGAGTTTCTGTTCTGCAGTGGGGACAGGGGCTCTGGGAGTTCGTCCGAGGCCCTGCACCTCCTTAACAGGTTGCTCTCCACGCAGCATTTCCTCCAGGTGAGCCCCCCTCCAGGCTCCTCTCACCCTGTCACCCCCAGTTCCCGTCCCCGCCTCTCCCTTTTATGCCAGATTTGGATCTGTCAGAGCGTGTTAAACTCTTCTCTGCTCCCACTCTCTTCCCCCTCGCTGCTCGTTAATAAATGATGCCGCAGTCAAACGCTCATTTGAGATGCGTATGTTTTGTTTCTCTCTCTTCATCCCTCCCTCCCTCTCCCCTCAGGAGGGCTTCTCCAGCACCGAGGGCTTCCTCTACAAGTTCCTGAATGTTTGGGACGGTTCACTCCTCCGCCCCCAGATTCTGGGCCTGCTGAGTGACATCCCCGTGGTCCCCAGTTCCTGTGAGTAGGCCCTGTTTGCTTGGCTGCCTTGCTCTCCACTCTCTCTCCCCTAATTAAACTGCTGAACTGTAACCGCGGGAAGACACGTGACTATGCAATCCCCAGCACATGGCAGGCATATACCAGGGAGCCTGGGAAAAGTAGTCAGGTGGTCAGGTGGTTGAATTAAATGTAGTCATGTGGTCAAATTAAATGGTTTGTGCAAATGTCCTTGCTCTCCTGCTCTCTCAGGTATCAACCAGCTTCTGTTTGAGCCTCTCGTTCAGCTGTTCTTCACCTCCACGCTGTTCTTCAAGGTAATTGTCAATAGAATGCCTCCAGATCCCACTTTTCAATTAATTATAAGAAGCTTGCATCATACCATTATATCCATTTCCAGTTATCAGCTCCTTTTTAATCCTGGGTTGTATTCATTTGGCACCAAATGGAAGAACTTATTGAAACAGGGAGGAACTACTTGTTCAGTGAGAACCATTTTGTTTTCTGATGAGACGTTTTACACCATTTTTCTACAGTGTTCCCTGTTGTCGTTGTAAATGTATTTTTTCCCCCACTTTAAATAAGCACCACCCCTCTGTTGTCTCTCCAGTGCAGTGTGATTGACTGTCTAAACAACATGCTGTTGAAGTGGTTGACCTGGCACTCTGTGTACGCCCTGGAGGACGGCCTGGACATCAGTCTCCACAGCCACACACCCATGTGAGTCTCACTGTCCGTCACACACTTCCAACACCAAAGCCCTGTAACTTCCTTTAGTTAAAGACACATTTTACTGTCTTCCTCGCCGGTATTCTAACTCTTCACAAACGGCCAATCCCTGTCAATACATGTTTATTCCCTTCCCATTTCAAACTTCACCTCTGCAGAGAAACTCAATGAAAAGCGGTGCCGAAATCAATGTCTGAGGTGTGTGATGGTCAGCCTCCTCGGTTTCTCCTCAGCGCTGTCCTCTGGAACGCAGCAACGTAATGAACTGCAGTGTGTCTGTGTGTCTCCGCCTGGCCTCATTGCTGCACACTCAGCGCTGATTTGGTTATTGTCTTTTATTGCATTAACCGGGGTGGGCGGGGCTGCTGGAGAAGGAGAAATTAATATGATCCAAGGACAAAGCCCCCCGTTTGAGCTTCACACTAGTCCCATGCATCATTACCATTCACCCTTTTCCTTGTTGTTAAGGCCTTTGTCTTATGTTCAGTTACGTGACCATTCTTCAACTCCTCCCCAGGAACATGAGTCTGTCTGGCTTCATGGACTCTGTTGTGGAGCTGGTGCGTTTCGTGGGCCGCCTGGCCGCCGTGGGGCTGCAGCTAGAAGGCTGCCACTCCCTGCTCCTCAGCTTCATTTTGGACTTCTACGAGACGGTAATCAAACCAGATGAAGCCAGTACATTTTGTTGAATACATACAGGGGGGAAAAAGTCTGTCGATCCCTTATAGTGATTCCACCCATGCAGGACTGTTAGAACCCTGTAAGTGGTTGATCACTGTAATCATATTCACTTTAACCAGAATGCACTAGATCAGTAGTTCCATATTCATGGTCCGTTTAGAAAAGGAGACAACCGTGTTCGTTGTGGAGGTGATGACGTGTGTGCCCCTGTGCGTGCCATTCAGGTGTGTGACATGTTCCTGAAGTACGGGCTCCCCCTGGTGGTCATGCCCCCCGTGGGCGTGTTCTACCCAGCCCTGTTTGCCACCGACCCTGTCAGCGTGGACCGCCTCGGCTACATCATGTACAGGTGAGGAGGAGCGGTGACGTCAACGCCAGTATTATCATGTCAACACCGGGCCTGTTGGAAGTCAACACCGTCACGTCAGAGTGTCATCTTTTCACCGTGCGGTCACTGCGTTGTTGTGTGCAAATCATCTGCAAATCATCTGCGTGTATATATTTGATGACGCAGGTGAATGGTACGCTCTCTTGGTACAACTCACCTGCCAGAACATTAAATTTATGATTCATGATAATGAAGGGTTTTCTTGTACTAGTTAAAGCATGCATCTACCAGGGGTCCTCTAGTTCTAGTTAAAGCATACATCTATAGCGGGGGTCCTCTAGTACTAGTTAAAGCATGTGTCTAGCAGAGGTCCTCTAATTACTAGTTAAAGCATACATCTATAGCGGGGGTCCTCTAGTACTAGTTAAAGCATACATCTGTAGCGGGGGTCCTCTAGTACTAGTTAAAGCATACATCTGTAGCGGGGGTCCTCTAGTACTAGTTAAAGCATACATCTGTAGCGGGGGTCCTCTAGTACTAGTTAAAGCATACATCTGTAGCAGGGGTCCTCTAGTTCTAGTTAAAGCATACATCTGTAGCAGGGGTCCTCTAGTACTAGTTAAAGCATACATCTGTAGCAGGGGTCCTCTAGTACTAGTTAAAGCATACATCTGTAGCGGGGGTCCTCTAGTACTAGTTAAATTATACATCTGTAGCGGGGGTCCTCTAGGTCTAGTTAAAGCGTACTTCTGTAGCGGGGGTCCTCTAGTACTAGTTAAAGCATACATCTGTAGCAGGGGTCCTCTAGTACTAGTTAAAGCATACATCTGTAGCAGGGGTCCTCTAGTACTAGTTAAAGCATGTGTCTAGCAGAGGTCCTCTAATTACTAGTTAAAGCATACATCTATAGCGGGGGTCCTCTAGTACTAGTTAAAGCATACATCTGTAGCGGGGGTCCTCTAGTACTAGTTAAAGCATACATCTGTAGCGGGGGTCCTCTAGTACTAGTTAAAGCATACATCTGTAGCAGGGGTCCTCTAGTTCTAGTTAAAGCATACATCTGTAGCAGGGGTCCTCTAGTACTAGTTAAAGCATACATCTGTAGCGGGGGTCCTCTAGTACTAGTTAAATTATACATCTGTAGCGGGGGTCCTCTAGGTCTAGTTAAAGCGTACATCTGTAGCGGGGGTCCTCTAGTACTAGTTAAAGCATACATCTGTAGCAGGGGTCCTCTAGTTCTAGTTAAAGCATACATCTGTAGCAGGGGTCCTCTAGTACTAGTTAAAGCATACATCTGTAGCAGGGGTCCTCTAGTACTAGTTAAAGCATACATCTGTAGCGGGGGTCCTCTAGTACTAGTTAAATTATACATCTGTAGCGGGGGTCCTCTAGTACTAGTTAAATTATACATCTGTAGCGGGGGTCCTCTAGGTCTAGTTAAAGCATACATCTGTAGCAGGGGTCCTCTAGTTCTAGTTAAAGCATACATCTGTAGCAGGGGTCCTCTAGTACTAGTTAAAGCATACATCTGTAGCAGGGGTCCTCTAGTACTAGTTAAAGCATACATCTGTAGCAGGGGTCCTCTAGTACTAGTTAAAGCATACATCTGTAGCAGGGGTCCTCTAGTTCTAGTTAAAGCATACATCTGTAGCAGGGGTCCTCTAGTACTAGTTAAAGCATACATCTGTAGCAGGGGTCCTCTAGTACTAGTTAAAGCATACATCTGTAGCAGGGGTGCTCTAGTACTAGTTAAGAAGTTCCGGTCACACACATTTCCTCGGTCGCAAATATCCGGATGGATATTGTCATTCATCGGCGTAGTAACAGACTCCCACCTCACAACCCATGCAACCCCAAACTGTTCACACCCCTCTTGTTGGTGGAGAGTTTCAAAGCTAATTTCCCTCAATTCTACACATTTTGTATGTGGCAGGGAATTGTTTTTGCTGTTTTTTATTTAATTTTTTATTTAGCTCATTTCCTGCAATTCAACACATTTACGTCCGACTGGATCCATGGTCCATATTGACCCCCTTCTGGGTCCGGATCCGGACTTCTGTCCGCCAGTTGAGTATGGGGGAATCTATAGCATGTCAAAAGACCACTGCTTTTATTAAAACAGGCCAAACATCTGGTCTTAGCAACTGCTGCTACTATGGTGGTTGTTTTTAGGACAGATGTTTACATAACATGGAAAGCAATGTGGTTGCTTTTCCACCCTTATACAGACCACTAAAGTTATTTCTCTTTTTTCCAGGTACAAGAAGAACCTGATCTCTGCTAAGTGTCAACAAAAGGAGACCAAGGTAATAGAAGCACTCCCTTTTTAAGATATGTTTTCTGCTTTGCAAATCTAACAGTGTTTTTGCATAATCAAGCATTTCAAGGCTCCTCGTGAGGCCACTTCTACCCGTCCACATGATGAACGAAACTATTAGAATTAAGTGCTGATTAAAGAATTGCAATTTTGGTGGTTACTCTTTCAAACAAGAACAAAAACAATTCTAGTGTATGAAGGCAATTGAATTTGCAAGTAGGTACTGCCATTTGTATACAGTGCCTTCAGAAAGCATACACACCCCATGACTGAGATTTTGTGTCACTGATCTACACACAATACCCCATAATGTGAAAGTGGAATTATGTTTTTAAATTAAAAATGAAAAGATGAAATGTCTTGAGTCAATAAGTATTCAACCCACATACAATTATTTGTAAGGTCCCTCCGTCGTGCAGTGAATTTCAATTTCAACCACAGACCAGTGAGGTTTTTCAATGCTTCTCAAAGAAGGGCACCTATAGACATGTTGGTTGTTTAGCAAAAAAACGACACATGCGCAGCCATGTGGCAAAACAGATGAGGTTGGTTTAGATTGTTTAAAATGTAGAAGCTTTATTTCGTCTCCAATGTTTATTGAAAACATAAATACATTTGCACATAAGCACTAGTTGTCTCTCAAATACATCGTTACAGTTGTATGTTAGATACAACTTTTTGCCATATAAGCATTGTCATGAAATCTCAAAACACTTCAGAACAAGACACCAGTCACTACAAAGATACAGGCATCCTTTCTAACTCGTTGTCCAGAGAGAAAGGAAACCACTCCAGGGATTTCACCAAAGGCA
The DNA here is from genome assembly GCF_023373465.1 of Oncorhynchus keta. Classification (NCBI taxonomy): domain Eukaryota; kingdom Metazoa; phylum Chordata; class Actinopteri; order Salmoniformes; family Salmonidae; genus Oncorhynchus; species Oncorhynchus keta. The sequence goes on from NC_068450.1 coordinate 33,113,467, forward strand.
ATGGTGACTTTAAAACATTTATATAGTTTAAAGGCTGTGATAGGAGAAAACTGAGGATGGATCAACAACATTGTAGTTACTCCACAATACGAACCTAAATTACACAGTGAAAAGAAGGAAGCCTGTATATAATAAAATATTCCAAAACATCCATCCTTTTTGCAATACAGCACTTAAGTAAAACTGCAAAACATGTGGCAAAGACATTAACTTTTTGTCCTGAATACAAAGTGTTATGTTTGGGGAAAATCCAACACAGCACATCATTGAGGTACACACTGCATATTTTTAAGCATGGTGGTGGCTGCATCATGTTATGGGTATGCTGGTCAACGGCAAGGACTAGGAACTTTTTTTTTTTTAAATGAAAAAAAAATGGAATTGAGCCAAGTACGGGCAAAATCCTAGAGGAAAACCTGGTTCAGTTTGCTCTCCAACAGATGCTGGGAGACAAATTCACCTTTCAGCTGGACAATAACCCTGAAACACAATACCAAATATTAATGAGTTGTTTACCAAGATATTTTAAAAATTGTTTATTAAATGTAACCTTTATTTAGCTAGGCAAGTCAGTTACAAACAAATTCCTATTTATAATGACTGCCTAACCCAGACGATGCTGGGTCAATTGTGCGCAGCCCTAAGAGACGCCCAATCACGGTCGGTTGTGATACAGCCTGGAATCGAACCAGGTCTGTAGTGACGCTTCTAGCACTGAGATGCAGTGCCTTAAACCGCTGCGACACTCAGGAGCCCATATTGAGTGGCCTAGTTACAGTTTTGACTCAAATTGGCTTGAAAATCTATGGCAAGACTTAAATGGCTGTCTAGCAATGATAACTTGACAGAGCTTGAAGAATTTAAGAATTGTGTGCAGATGTTGCGCAATCCAGGTGTGCAAAGCTCTTAGAGACTTCGCCAGAAAGAGTCACAGCTCTAATCGTTGCCAAAGGTGGTTCTACAAAGTATTGACTCAGGGGTGTGAATATTTATGTCAATGAGAGAATTCTGTATTTCATTTTCAATAAATCTGCTAACATTTTAAAAAAACATGTTTTCACTTTGTCGTTTATGAGGTATTGTGTGTAGATGGGTCAGGGGGGGAAAACGATTGAATCCGCGAATACAGGCTTTAACACAACAAAGTGGAATAAGTCAAGGGGTCTGAATACTTTCCGAAGGCACTCGGTACGAAACAATATATGTTTACCCCATATTTCCGACAGCGTCTTACCAAGAGAAATGGATCCGGTAAGCGGAATGCAAATTGGTTTTCGCGGGCAGACATTATCGATAATGGATCTGGGTTTTAACCACCCAACACCCTTTCCCTGGTGATATTCTTTGAGAGAGCCTATTTATTTAGCATGTGTCATACACTGTTTAAAGTGTTTAAACTACATCTTCATCGCTCTTTTATTTTTTATCATCCCTCCATTGCAGCAGGCGTTTCACATCAGCAGGCAGACGTACCGGGAGTTTAACCACTACCTGTCCTTCATGGTGAGCTGCCTGTGGAACTCCAAGATGTTCCTTCCAGGCATGGCCATCGAGGTGGACCAGGAGCTCCTGTCTCTCAGCAAAGTGGCCAAGCCCTGGACCAGCTTCGACCTCATCCACCACCCTGCCTTCCTCGGCTACGCCCTCGACTTTCATCACAAGGTGAGTGAGAATTTTTTGTAACTTAGAAAATGTTGGCGATTTAATTTACTCATTGCATTCTTTCAGGCATTATATAAAGTCCAGATCCGTGAAACTAATATTGTATATCATTTTCATAAATGTCCACTAAATGTTTGTGCTCAGTTTATATATGAAGTCTAATTTTCAAATTTCAAGAGAAACACCTGACGCACAAGGGAGCAGCCAGCCTCTCCAGTTGAATGAATACATTTTAAGGCTGGACAAGGAGATGAATGTGTTATTAATGTATCTTTTATACAAGATCCATTAATACAGAATCACATTTTATTATTCATGGGCGCTGCATGAGACTTGATTTTTCATCATGTTTAATTATCCAAGTACTTCTTTTTGGTCAGAATCACTGCAACATCCAGTACACTGTTCTACTGAGATTTACTGGGAGGGGGGAAACTGTTGAATATTAATGCTTCTCTCTTTATCAGTGTTGGCCAGAGAGGAAGGAAATGGATCTCAATTCCATAAAGGTACCACAGTCTTACCCCTTATTTAGTTTTAATGTCTGTATGTACGTGCACTGATGTGCATTTTAAAGTGTGCCGTTTTGATTTTTAATTGACCTCGTGCTATTGATCAGCGAGCTATAGGCAGTACTGGATGGTCCTTTTTTAATGGATGGTCTGTAACGCTGTCCGTCTGTCTGTAGGTCGGGAAGCAGTGGGACTGGTACCTGGAGTTCCTCTTCTCTCAGGGCTTTCAGGGCCTCCAACAGTTTGTTGAGAGTAGCATCACCCGACGCTCTGTGGCTGGAACCAATGACCAGGGTCAGGGAGACAGGCAACCCACAAACAGTTAAACAACAGAGGACAAAACACAAGACTGAAACTTCTCCTTGTTGTAAAGGACGTATACATGTTTTATCTCTCGCCATCTTCTCCAAGGCAAGATTCACAAGAGACTAGACCATCTCTGTAAATAGACACTTTTAAAAATCTTGATGTGTTTTTGTTATGTCTTGTCCCTATTTTAGTTCCGCTTGGTGCTCATGTGTTGTCTGTTCTCTTGTATAGCTTACGCATCTATCGATTTATTTCTGTGGAACTTGCACATTAATAAGAATAGGCTTTTATGATTTTCTTTTAGACTAAAGCATCCCCCCCGGTCTTTTACTAAATTACACCAATGCTCCTAAAAAGCAAACATTAAACATGTTGGAACATGCAAACTTAGTGAGAATTATAATCTATTTTCTATTAAAAGCCATTGGTATAATTCATTATGGGGAAGTCATCAGTATCTTTTGCAGGTAATGGCTCTACCTTCTGGAAAACATTTTCCCTTAATTGAAGGATCAATCTGGATAGTTAATAGGCCCTTGGCTTTCCAGTTAACTTGGAACATGCTGGGTGCAGGGAAACACATTGCACACCAGACACACACTCCATTCTCACAGTGCCACCATAGACTTCCCCTCTGAGCATCACCATTACTGACAATTGGGTCCACAGGTCTGCTTTGTGTGCATTCTGTATGTATAATGGCTGTACTCATGTCAATATGTCGAGTAAATTCTTCAGCCCATTGTTCCTTTTCAATGTAGTGGTGCGTGGGTCAGCTGATTGTGCGCCCACCTGCAATTGCGAATAACCCAGCTGCAACCGCCTGACGACAGCCAATGTGAAAATTTGAGGCCCGCACCTGACTCTAACCCGCTAATATAGAAGACAAGGATTTTTGTTGCCTGATTTAGATGTTTCTGCTCATTTCTGACATTTTGGTAGGCTATTTGTAAGTCAATATGTCTATAATTAGATAGGCTACATGCAGCTTCTCTTGTCATTAGCCTAAATGTTGCCCTAGAAAACTAAATAAACCCTTCTCACCAGTATGTCAAATGTCAATAAAATGAATGCTTCAAACTATACTTGTGGGAAAAAAATATATTCTGTGTGGCTGCACCCTTGCCCAGGCATTTGAAATCCATATATTAGGCCCTAAGGACTTTATTTAACTTGACTGATTTCCTTATATGAACTGTAACTCAGTGAAATTGTTTTGTTTTATTTTTTTATTCGGTATAGTTGACATCGGTAAAGTTCTGTCATCTTGGCTTCTTTCTCGGAGCAAAGACGCTTAGGGACCGGGGATCAAATGCAATATTTTAAAAAAAAACAGGAAATATTTTCTGTGCAAAAGGTCCAAATGACATCAGTTTGACTGGTTGTAAGGAAATAGAAAGCTGTGAAAACGACCCAAAATGTTTCTGAGCGGATTTCATTTCGGCTTGGATAGTATTTCAACCAAATAAAATATCCATCAGCTTTTATGATGCTGGTAAAGACAGCACCTCCAGACATGTGCATTCTCTCAATAAATCATTTTTCTCCACCCCTATTCACAAAGTAAAACATTTGCCTACATTTTGTGTATAATTTTACTGCAAGAAATGCTTAATTCTGGAGGAGTTAATATTACGACTGAGGGGTTATAGACTACATCAAGTCAGTGTCCAGATTTCAGTTTCCTTGTCCATCTGAACAGTTGCCTAGGTTACACTAGGCCTCTTTGAAGTCCCCATCTGGTGACTGTTGAATTTGTGTAGCACCTCAATCACACTGCTATCATCCTCTTTTACCACTTCACCAAATCTTTCCCAAACATGGCTTTTCTCTTATTGAATTAAACTCCAACATGGTCCTTTTTGCCTCAAACCTGAACTTTTCCTGCCCATTCCCAAAAGCATTTTGCACACATGCAGTTAGGCAATAGGCTTACGCACTTAGCATGCAATAATGAAAGAAAAACCTCAGTGTAGCCTGTAGATATATATTGCACAATAATTATACAGTTATGATTTTTTTTACAGGTATTTTCTCTTTATTCAACCACACCCACTGAAAGATTATGGTAATCTGTGTGGGTAACTGGACAGGTAGGATGACTGACAATTGTTTTATTTATTTTTTATTTCACCTTTATTTAACCAGTTAGGCAAGTTGAGAATAAGTTCTCATTTACAATTGCGACCTGGCCAAGATCAAGCAAAGCAGTTCGACACATACAACAACACAGAGCTACACATGGAGTAAAACAAACATACAGTCGCTCTGGATAAGAGCGTCTGCTAAATGACTTAAATCTAAATGTAAATAATACAGTAGAAAAATAAGTCTATATTCAATGTGAGCAAATGAGGTCAGATAAGGGAGGTAAAGGCAAAAATAAATAGTGAAGGTGAACAAGTGGTCACGGGTCAGGTGACAAAGGAATTGATGAGACTTGAGGCAGGATTTCCTTTAACCACAAAGGGGTATATTAACTGGGTAGTTTGTGCTGCATAACAAGGAAACAGAACAACATGTATTCAATTCAAGGGGCTTTATTGGCATGCTAAACGTGTTAACATTGTGCCAAAGCAAGTGAGGTAGATAATATACAAACGTTAAACAAAAATTAACAGTAAACATTACACATACAGAAGTTTCAAAACAATAAAGACATTAAATGTCATATGTACTGTATATATTCAATCAAATTCATAATCAAAAGTCAAATCATTCTCATTAACAATCATGTAATTCAGCAATTCAGTTAAAAAATAATTCAACAGGAATCGCCATTTAGGCTCATAACTATTCATCATAACCATGAAGAATAATACAAATCAATAATTTATTCAATCTATAAACAATTTGATATCAGAATTTATCAATTCAGCAAATAAGAATGTTTCCGATTTCATCTTTCCAGGTTTGTCTTCATATATACATGTAATTTCGTTACATTTCAACCATATGTCAATGGGATAATTGGCCTGTGATGATCTATAGGGCCGTGATCTTTGTCCATTGACATATCACAATAGGTTTGAAGCGTGTGCTGCAAGCTGCGCTCCGCGGTAATAACTAAATAACTGATGACTCGCACTCAATCGCAACAGATAGTTCAGATGAAAGGTAATTTATTTGGTGGATTTACATTGATTCATGTACGCACATAATATCTGGATTAGACGGAGTTGAGGAAGAGAAAGCAGCGAGCGGTGGTGATTTTCTCCTTTTAATGAGTTGAGATCTGTCGGACATTTCCACCTGACCTAATTAAAGCGCCCCTGGCGCAGCTGAGGAAGTGTCCATGAATTAAAGGGCGATTCCACCAACTTCATGGGCCTTTCTACAGCCACCCCGGATATGTGTTAAATTCCACACTCCTCAAAAGGCTCATTGTTCTACGTCCTCTGTCTTCTCAGGGAGAGGAATTAGTCGAGCAACTGGCCGGGCATATGTCTGGTTCTTTACCTGGATCTCCACTGATCTAACTTGACCGTCAGTCCCAGGCATGGTCTTGGTGATATGGACCGCTGGCCAGGAGGCTCAAGGCAGTTAAGGGTCCACTATCATGACTACTTGGCCAGTGTCCAGGCTGGCCGTTTCTTTCCTCCATTTCCCTCTGTGCTGTAGGCTTGGTAGGCCATCCCGAATTAATCGGGCCCAGAAATGGTCAGCCAAGAGGTTTGTATCAGCATACATGGCTTGGGGAAGTGAAGCATCTCATCAAGTGCAGATTCGGTGTAACCGGATTGGGGTCAGCGATGTCTACCAGAGAGATATCCCAATGGTTTGGAGTTCAGTATCCCTTCCACCTCTATCAGGAAGGTCTGCAAGACAGATTCAGTGACAGTTTGGTCCCCCAGAACGACTCGTAAGGTGGTCTTCACAGATTTGATCTCTCTCCCATGTTCCTCCAAAATGAGGAGCTCCTGGAGGGTTAAATTTGGAGGAGATTTTAAATTTAAAGGAGATTTAAAGGATTTAAAGGATTTAAAATTTAAAGGAGATTTGTTGGTCCATCAGTTGATCCTGGAGGCTTGGTTCCATTGCTTGGAAAGCTTCCTCCAACCTGGCTTCTTCTGCCTTGAAGTTTATGCCTCTGTCAGTCAGAATCTCCTAGGGTTTCCCCTGTCGGGAGATAAACCGCCGTTGGGCCATGAGGAAGGCTTCAGTATCCAAACTCTCCAGTAGGTCCAGGTGGACACATCTAGTTGCCAAACACTTGAACAGAATTCCCCAGCGCTTTTCCACTTGACGACCTAACTTGATCATAAAAGGGCCAAAGCAATCTACTCCTGTTGACCAGAAGGGAGGTTTGAGGAAGCGCAAGCGAGCAGGGGGTAAATCTGCCATTTTGGGCACAGTTGCTCCGGCCTGCCATCTCTGACATTCCATGCAGCCGTATTTGTGCTTACGAATGGCTCCTCGTCCTCCAAGTATCCAGTACATCTGCCTCATCTCCCCATAGACTCTCTCTGGCCCTGGGTGGAGAAGCCTCTTATCATAACTCTTGATGAGGAGGCTGATGAGAGGGTGTCTGGAGTCAAGGATAATTGGGTGGATAGCATTGAGATCCAAGACTTCTGCTTGGCACAGCCTCCCTCTGACTCTAATCACTCTGAGGATGTTGTGTTACTCTGGGGTAGAGAGAGAAGACTGTTGTCCTTAGCCACTTCCCTACCAGCTTTCAGAGCTTTTAGCTCCTCAGGGGAGCTGACTGCTTGTGCATGCTGTAGGAGTAGTGTTTCTGCAGCAGGTGAAGTGGGTATGGAAGCTACCCCATCTGAGGTCTGGTTTGTGGCGGCGATCAGATCCTGCAGTGTCTGGGATTGTGCCAGGTCAGGGAGAGCTGTTGGCTTCGTAGACATGCTGTAGCATTGGGCAGACTTCTTTAACTCATGAGCTTCAGTTGGTTGCGGCCTGGGGGCTGTCGGCCACTCTTTCTCTGGTTGGTACAAGAATGGTGGTCCCAAGCTCCAGCGTTGGGGTTGTGCCAGTTCCTTAAGGGTTTTACCACGAGTGATGTCATCAGCAGGATTGTTTACACTGTCAACATACCTCCAGTCCTTGACTTCTGTTAGGTCTTGGATTTACGCAATGCAGAGTTCAGGGGATCACCTTATACCTGCAGGACTCCGACTTGAGCCAGGTCAGTACAGTGGTCAAATCACTCCAGTAGACGACCCTTTGGATTGGCAAGGTGAGCTCAACTCACAAGGCCAACCGGGCTCCGGAAAGGGCAGCGCTGAGTTCCAGCCTAGGCATTGACAACTGCTTCTTGGGTGCGACCCTGGACCTGGCCATGACAAAATAGACATGGGTGTGGCCTGCCGTATCCTCCACTTGCCCCATAAGCGCGCTCCGAAGCATCACAGAACACATGTAGTTCCATGCTTGATCCCAGTTGGTCAGCACAGGGTGCCACATACACCATGCATCTGGACATTAGATAGCTCCGACAACTCTGTTTCCCAATAGAGCCATCGTTCCACTAGGTCAGCCGGGTGGATCTGTTCATCCCAGTCCCTCTTGGTCTGCTACAGGTCCTGGACTAAGACTTTGGCCCAGGTTGTGTATGGCAGGATATACCTGAGGGGGTCATATTGACTGGCCAGGGTCCGATATATGGTGCGCAGAGTGGGGGTTTCGGTTCTCAGGGCTGAGTGGTGCTTGTACCCCGCGGTATCCGGTACACAGCTCCATCTCAGTCCTAGAGTGGGCTCTTGTGGGCTAGCACCAGACTGCGAAAGCCATAGTTCACTGCTACTTGACCTGGCTTGTGGCGGGGGGTGCTGCATAACCTCCGCTCTGTTGCTCGCCCACTGTTTGACCTTGAATACCCCTTTGGACAGGAGATTCCAGACTTTATCAAGGAGTGCTTTCGCTTCCACAGTGGATGGGACGCTCTGTAAGCAGTTATCCACATAGAAGGCATTCTCCACTGAATCCCAGACTTCTGCGTCTCTGTCTGGGTTCTCCCGTGTGTGTCTCTGCAGAGTGTATATGGCACAGCAAGGACTGCATGTGGTCCCAAATGGGAGGACTGGCCATTCATAGATGTTGGGCTCTGCTTCTTGTTCCATATATTGCCATATGAACCGGAGGAGTGTGGTGTCAGAAGGCAGCAGACTAATCTGATAAAACATGGCTTTGATGTCTCCACTGATGGCTGTGGAGTGCTGCCGGAACGGGAGAAGGACACCGAAACAAGGAAGGACCTAAGGTTGGTCCGGGGAGTAGACAATCATTCAGGCTTTGTCCAGCAGCTTAGAATGAACAGTTGAAGACAAGTCTTTACTTCCCAGCGTGTTGTTGGATAAGATGGTGAGGGAGATACCAGGATTCGCTGAGTGGGTTTCCCTCTTCATGAGCTGTCATATTGGTGAAGCGGGAGTACAGCCCGTGTCGTGGTTGCCAGAGGAGGATGGTTGGGCACCCATAACAACAGGGTTGCGTACCTCTGAACGCCATCCATTTCAGTGGTGGTAGTGCGCTTCTCCGGGAGGTCTAATGCATAGGAGTCATGTTTCAAGCGGGAGACCTCCTGTAGCTTCCGGTTGGAGAAGGTGTCCATCTTTCAGAGCATCTCCACATTCCGTAGGAGGTCAGTGGCTGGACAAGGAGATAGAGCTGAACTGCTTCTTGTGAAGAGGACTTGCTGTGACTACAGCTTTGGTGGAGAGAAGTAGATGGACTGAACCTTGCACAACCCAACCCAAGGATGTATGGACAGCAACGGGCCCTCCTTCTGGTCCAGCTTGTATTGTCTCCGCTGGGATGACGAGATGTGGGTGGTCTGACCCAATCAGGATGAGTGGCGCAACCCTGGCCAGGTTAGAAAGAGGTAATCCTCTGAGATGAGAATATTGCTTCTGTAGAACACTCACCACTCACCAGGCCATGAAGGAATTGGTGATGTTATAGGCCACGTCCCTCTGTCCTGAAGGTGAAATGCAGAAGATCACGGCAGATCTTTTCACTTGGATAACAACATGATGCACCGTTCTGAGGTTAAGGGTCTCGGGGGTCCCTTCCAGGTCTAGCTGCCGGGCAGCAGCTGGGAGAATAATTGTTTTTTTTAGACCCATCATCTAGAACGGCGAATGTATCCATGCTCCTCCTTTCGCTTGCAGAGTGACCTTAACCACCTTAAACATTACCATCGGAGACTGGTTCTGCTGGTTGAGGTAGAGCTCCTTTGCGGCTCCTACCATGAGCATAATCTGCTCCTTTGGTGCTTGGGGAATTACATCATGCAACACTATGAGATGGATTTCCTCACAGCGATTGCAGGGTTTCCTCAATGTGCAGGTCTCCGCTTTATGGATATGAGCACACTTGTAGCATCGCTCGCCTGAAGTTATCCAGGCCTTCAATTGGGGTTGAGTGAGCTTTTGTACCCTGGGGTATGAGCCAAGGAAATAGTGCAGTAAGGCTGGAATTTGATGTTCTTGCTCTTGATTTGATTTTTATTTTATTTTATTAGGATCTCTTTTAGTCCCCGTTTGGACTAATCTTCCAAGAGTCCTTAACATTAAAATACAATTTATAATACAAACACACTTTCACATATAACACACTATTACAAACATACATAATACACTAGCATAATGACCCAATAAATACTCAATCTAAAAAAAATGGATTCTTCATCTACTATAGTCCCACAACATTTCTATATACTATATTTAAATTGTTTTTAAATCATGTTTAAACTTATATATTGAAAGGTTTCTAGTTTGCTCAGTTAATTTATTCAATTTCTTTATTGCTCTAAATCGAAATGTTCTTTAGCCCATTTATTTTTTCTGTCTGGATACCGCATAGATGGTGGACAATCTATTCCTAGTATTTACGGAATGTCTGTCTCTTACCAACTGAATACCATTGTGAATAGAACTTGGCCGTTTTAAATGATGTATATTATAAAATAAGATAAGCATGTTTTTTTCAATTATCTTGTCGATTGATGACCAACCAAGGACACTGCGCATGACTGCAACAGAAGAACCATATCTCCGCCTTAAAACAATCCTTACTGCTTTGTTCTGTGCATTCTGCAGCCTCCTAACTTCACTAGATGATGCATTTCCCCAGACCACCGAACAATAGTTTACTTGACTCTCAACCAATGCCTGTGTTATTTTCTGAAGGATTTTCCCTGGTAAATATTTAGCTAGCCTTCTGATTATGCATGCTGTTTTAATATATATTTTTTTTACATAGATTAGTTATTTGAGACGACCATGATAAGCAGTTGTCTAGCTGCACTCCCAGTAGTTTGGTTTCTGCCACTTATTCAATTTGTACTCCTCCCATACTTAATTGTATCCCATGCTGTTTTGGCCTTTTCCTAGTTGAACAGACCAACATAACTTTGGTTTTCTTGGTGTTTAAAGCAAGTTTGTTTTGGCAAACCCATTTCCTGATAATCTCCAAATCTCCTTGCAAAACTTGCTGTACCTGTTGAACCGATTTTCTTGCTGCATAAATTGTAGTATCATCTGCAAATATAGTAGCTTGAGTTTCAACCAAGGCATAGGGAAGGTCGTTGGTGTATATTAAGTAGAGAAGTGGCCCAAGGCAGCTGCCCTGCGGTATTCCACAGTTTAACACATTAGGGGAAGAAAATGAACCATTGATATAGGTAGACTGTTTCCTGTCAGTTAGATATGACTGTACCCAATTCAATGCTACCTCCTTAAAACCATAATGCATTAATTTTGTCAAAATAATTTCATGATCCACTAAATCAAATGCTGCACTGAAATCTAAAAATAGTACACCTACAAACCTGCCAATATCCATAGCATTGAGCCACTGGTCAGTCATGTCAACCAATGCAGTGGTCGTGGAATGTTTTTTTGCGATAAGCATGCTGATTGGCTGTAATCAGATCATTCTTTTCCATATACTCCCACATTTGTCTACTCTTGAGAGAGGTCTTCTTCCCGGGCTCCTCCCTTCCGGGTTCCTCCCCGGCTTCCCTATTTAAGTACATGGTGGTGGGATTTTGCCTTTTATGACCCTCCTTGCGTTCAAACTCCTTCCTTATCCCTGAGGCTGTGGCTGAGATTGTGGCCTGGTGAGCGATGGTCTTCGCCCTCGCTCTTCGCCCCCTGCAACCATGCTGCCAGGTCTCTGAGAGCATAGGTGCTTCTCAAGCCCTCTTTCAGGATGCCCTTGTTCAAACAATGTTCAACGAAACTGTCTCTGAGGTAGGCTGGAAGCTTGCTAAGAAGCCTGTCCACGTGGTAGCCACATTTCAGCTCGTTCCCGTCTTGTCCTTCAACGAATTGAAACATCGAGGTCAGGGATTGGACAGCAAGGGAGAACTCTTGGAAGGCAGCATGGTCTCCCATTTTGATTGGAGATGTGTTCAGGATGTTGTTTAGTTCATTCTGGACTAGCTGGCGTGGCTCACCATATCTTGCTTTCAGGGCCTGGAGAGCGTTGTCGGAGTTCATAAAGGATTTGGCCAGCTTGTATGCACTGGGAAACGACATGTGATCCATCAGTACTTGGTATTTGTAGCATTCTGACAGATGACTGTGAATACCCAGTAGGCTCTCAATGCCATTTCCAAAAGGAACAAAATCCCTCTCTGCTCTTAAAGTATGGCAACTTCGGTCTGGGAATTCCATAGGCTGAGGCTACTAGCAGTTTCATGATGTTGGCTCCCTCTTATGGTTGCGTGAAGGATAAACCCGGGACTGCTGATGAGCTCACTGTGGCCTCATTGGGCATGTCCCCTACTATCCCAGACCCTCTGTTGGTGGCAGCATTACTTGAGTGAGAGCTCCCCCCACCTGATGGTTGATGACTGACAGGCCCTGGACGAGAGGAACGATTTGCCGTTGTTGGTAATTGTCAGAAAGGCAAAGGAGAGGGGCTTTGGCTAGATGGAGGAGGAATGCTAACTGGTGTCACTGGCATAGAGGGCATTGGTGGAGTGGCCTGTCCCCCGTGCTCCGTGTTGGCTGTTGACCTCGGAGCCTTCGGGGGCTGTGTGCCATGATGTACCAGAGGAGCAGATTGGGAAAGAAATGCAGACAGGTCAGGTCCATGTGGAGTGGTGGTCAGGTCAACTCCCTTTGGTTTAGTCATTATTCGTCTCGAAGGACCTTTGAAAGATTAATGGAATCTGTGTGGATAGCTGGACAGGTAGGATGACTGACAGTAGTAAAGGTGAACAGGTGGTCATGGGTCAGGTGACAAAGGAATGGATGAGACCTGAGGCAAGAATTCCTTTAACCACAAAGTGGTATATTTACTGGGCAGTTTGTCTGTGCTACATAACAAAGGAAACAGAACAACATGTATCCAATCAAATTCATAATCAAAAGTCAAATCATAATCATTCTCATTATTAACAATTAGGTTATTCAGTTCAATAAGAATTCAACAGGAATTGTCATTGAGTAATTTAGGCTCAACTATTCATCGTAAGCAGAATAATAATACATATAAATCAATAAACTATAAATGATTAATTCTACAATCTCAATCAATTTGATATCAGGATTTATCAATTCAGCAAATAATCAGAACGTTTCCGATTTCATCTTTTCAGGTTGATGGCCAGCTCTCCCAATCACAACAGATAGTTCAGATGAAATGTAACAGATTCGGTGGATTTACGTTGATTCATGTTCACACGGAATTTCTGGATTAGACGGAGTTGAGGAAGAGAAAGCAGCGAGGTCAGGCGGTGGCGATTCCCTCCTTTTAATGAGTTGAGATCTGTCTGACATTTCCACCTGACCTAATTAAAGCGCACCTGGACCAGGTGAGCAAGTGACCATGAATTAATGGACGATTCCACCAACTCTATGGGCCTTTCTACAGCCACAATTAATCCACACAACATGTAATGATCATAAACCCGCTCTGCGGATATAACCACGGGGCGTGCAGGTTATGAGTCAACCCCCACTAACGTAGTGGTATGACAATGTCAATGTATTGGTCCATTTCACATGAATTACCGACAGTTTACCAATCAATCCATCATAATTAAGTGTTTTCCCTACAAAAATGTAAAATAAAAAAAAACTTAGAAATAAAGAGGGACCGTAATTTGAGCATTGCTGTGTCCAGACCTCATTTTATGCAACTAAGTACCTCAATTTTCTAGCTGAAAGTTTAGCTCTGATAGACTTTTAATTGTGTTTTTAATCCACACACCCTTATTCTCGGATTTAATAAGACCTATGTCACTTTCCCCATCTCTGGAGCCAATAGTCTCCCTGGTGTCTGGAACTATCCTGCGCCTGTTTTGTTTGGCACCTTGTTTTGAGGGAGGTTGAAAACATTGCCTGAATGCATATACTGAATACAGTATTCTGTAGTTAGACTAGCTATATCACAGGACAAGGACACTCCAACTAAAGTAGCATTTCATGGATGATGACTGTCAGTGGATATGCATTTCCAACATTTCATATTACATTCTGGTACGAGAAGTTGACAGAAAAATGTGAAAAGTACTATTTTTTTAAGGCAGATTTTTTTATGCGCCGAACTGATTTGAATAGCTGCGCGGGCCACCTTAAGCACGTCTCTGATGTCAACAGCAATGAGAGCGAGACTCCATCCAGCCTTATAGCGCTTCTCTGACCTGAGTAGTGTTCAGCGGTTTGAAATGTTTATCTTCGCGTCAGTCTCTGCGCAATTTTCGTATTTTCCCCGATTCATGGTTATTTCAGTCTGCGAGACAAGTCTGTTAGGCTATTCCGTGGCACTTTGCGACACTACCTGAGCCAAATTTCTGCCCGACAAGAGAAAGGTAAGATTACATGCATCCCAAGTATGGATATCTACAATTTGTGTTTAATTAGACCAGTGAAAGCAAGTACATGTATTTTGCATTATATTATTGCCTATAAGTCACTGACATAACACGACATATTCGGTTCTTGTGTTAAGTTTATTTTTGTGTGAAAACATTAAATCAACGTTTTATTCGGGCTTCATGCCTAATGCCCGATGTTGTGCCCGGTTGTGCGGGTTAGATGAGCTGTCGGGCTTTCAATAGACTCAGAATAAAACCACAGAATATAGGCTTCTGTCAGCATTCGGTATTGTAGGCACAATGTTGCATAGATAAGAATAATACACTCCTTGCTTTCCATTCGGCGTGATTTTGGCTACGGGCGCAGCAGACGGATTAATCAGAAAACAAAAATGTGCGCGAGCATCTTAACCAAATTTGAACTGTTGCACATGCCAAGATCAATTTTGTCATGTCATTCGATTTGCACATTTTCATGGCATGTTGCATTTTCATTATTTGTAGTCTCAATGGAGAATGTTTCTTATTTGGGCATCGGGCTATTATGCTTCCCGATGTCCTGTGATACTGGTGAATTCAAATATAAAGGCTAATCACGTGTTCAAATATATAGGTAAAGAGGTTTGTCTAACTCTACTGAGAAGAAACATAAATAGACACTGGGGATAAAATCTAGTAGTTTCCGTTTGTATTCAATGTGTTTTACCCCATTTTATAGATGACAGTACTTAAGTAGGCGCTTGAAGGTTCTTTATAAAGCTGCTTTGTGAAGCATTCTTTGATCATCCTACAGCCCGAAAAGCTCTCTGTGCTTGTGGCAGTTTAGTTCAGTAAGAGAGATGAACATATGAAAGTGTCTGGGCTCCAAATGCTGCATTAGTAATAACAGAATAATGCCCATAAACAGGAAAGTAGGCTGTATGTGTGACATGAAGAAATGCCATTTAGCATATGCTTTTATCTAAAGCGACTTACAGTCAGTCGTGCATACGTTTTTCTCGTCATGTATGTGTGGTCCCGGTAATTGAGCTCACCATATTGGCGTTGCAAGCGCCCTGCTCTTCCAACTGAGCTACAGAGCACCATCCTACCCGAGAGGGAATGGGTGATCTAGTATGTGTGAATGGGCGATGTAGTATGTGTGATCAACAGAATACAATTGGTTTTGTGATGCTATAGTTTATTGTGCTTTATCTGCATTCAGTGTATCAAATACTTGTTGGCTATAGGGGCTCAGTATTCATTTGAAACATGTTTAAAGGGATTAGGAGCATGTTTCATTGTCAGCTCCTCTCCCTTCCAGCGGCCCCAAGGACAGGTTTTCATGGCTATGCATTTTCTTCACACTCCTAGGCTATCTGTATTTAGAGTGCTCTATGCATACTGTATGCTGCATATCTCCAAATTACCATTCTCCTTCTTGTACTAGCTCCTACTTTTCTTTATAGAACACAAACTGTCAGCCCCCTACAGCTGCTGATGCTGATAGTGATGGTGCCATTAAGTGTAGATTATTATTCCTTTTGACAGGTGTGAGAGTCTGTGTAGGGGGGGGCATGTCCCCCCACTTTCTGAAATTACATTTTTGCCCCAGTTTTATCATTGTAATGTGATGCAAACAAGGTCAGAAAGATGGTTGGCAATGATTGGAGGTCCACAATATCTGTTTAAAATTATACTGTCAATCCTCCATAGGAAATCATAGAAATATACATAACAGAAAAGACTTGACCATTAGTGGTGGAAAGTTCAGCTCATTCCGTTCATTTGAATCAGTAATGCCTAGAGTACGCAGGAAACCCTACCTGTGAATGATGAACTAAAAACTGTAAACAGTCATAATTTACCAGTAGTGGTGCATGGGGAAAATCACTGGGGGGGAAAGCCATATGACATCCTATGTGTTGTGACAATTACCTTGTTTGCTCTATAAATCCTGTTAGTTCATGCGCCTTGCGCCCGTGATATACAGACTTAAGGCCAAGACAATAAGAAGACACAGTGGCAGAATAATTTCACCCACACGTTTGTTTCATCACAAAACCGGAGAGCAACCAATCCGAAGTCCACAAAACATATAGCATGTAACAAACAGTTACATGGCCTACAGCATGGTCAACCAAGTTAATGTTTCCAACATTTTCTGACTACTAATGTCACGACTTCTGCCGAAGTCGTTGCCTCTCCTTGTTCGGGCGGTGCTCGGCGTTCGACGTCACCGGTCTTCTAGCCATCATTGATCCTTTTTTTCATTTTCCATTGGTTTTGTCTTGTCTTCCCACACACCTGTTTTCAATCCCATTCATTACCTGTTGTGTATTTAACCCTCTGTTTCCCCTCATGTCTTTGTCAGAGATTGTTTATTGTCAGTGTAGTGTTGTTTGTTGTATAGGTGCGCGTCGGGTCTTCGTACCCATATTTTGTTTATGTTCTTTTCCTGTTTAGTGTTATGGAGCAAGTTACTAGGACATTATTAAAAGACTCCATTTTACACTCCGTTTGACTCTCTTGCGCCTGACTTCCCTGCCACCTATACACATATGCTTGACAACTAAACAACTATTGATTTAGAAACACTGAGAGTTACCGCAAGTCGCAAAGAAAACAGTTCCTGCCTCCACTATTCCAGCACCATTTCAATATCATCAAATCACCCATGCTTAGTCTAATACAGAGACAACTAGAAGATACCAAAAACAATTTAGTCCAACCAATGCAAGCTAAATATGATGTGGCTGTCTATCCATGGTTCTGATTTCTCTCTGAGTGTGTGTGCGTGCATTTGTGTAAGTAGAAAAAACATGTGGACTCACCCTAATTGTAGAGAAATGTCAATGCCATCCTCTCTTTTCACACTTTTATTTGTTGTTTTCCTAGGCTACCTGGCTAAAATGCTTGCTCACTAGCCTAACTTCCTTTCATGGGCAACATTAGCTAGTTAACATGAGCCTTCTACTCTTTCTCAGGTAAGATACATTTAGCCTCTTGCCAATTGAAGGAAAATAATGAAACGCAGAGAGACAAAGATGAATTATTGTATGTTTTTTAAATGTTTAAACATTTTTTTTGCGAAGCCTGACTGGCTTCCCTTGGCGTCAATTAATACACACCACTGGATACTACAAGCCTCTCGTTCACATCTCGTTCACCATAGGGGGCAGCAGGCAGGACCTCCTACTGGCGAATGATGAACTGAAAACTCAAAAGAGTCATCATGATTCTACCAGCCTCTCATTCACACGTCGCTCACCATAGAGGGCTTATTGGAGCTGTCATTTGTGACTGAGACGTGTAACCTTGTGCTTTAAACAATGTACATTTGTTGATTGCTAGGCTTACAAATAAGATTATTTCTTGATACATTTGAAATGAGTTCTAGTTGTGGCTGCAACCAGACTAGATTGTGAGCGACTCCTGCCAGAATGTGTTGCTTGACTGCCGTCCGTGAGGGTAATATGCGCACACAATGTCATGCGCACACAATGTCATTCGCTAACTGCAGCTCCCCCAAACGATTCATGTTCAAGTTTGTTGAGCAGAGGCTGTGTATGTTTTGGTTCTTCAAAGCTGTGTCCATAATATTCAATAATTAATGAATTGCAATCATGCTTGCACCAACATGTATTTGTCTTCTATGCTCACAATCTATTTCCCTCCGTGCGTGTGACAGACAGTTGGTGGTTGTAGTACGTCTCTGGAGCTGCTGTGATGGAGGAGTGTGTATTAATCCAGCTGTAGGACTCATTGCAGCTAGTACTACCAGATCAAACAAACAACTAAAATGAACGAGTCACTCAGAAAATCTAATCATGAGTCTTGAGTCAGTTAAAAGAGTCGTTCAGAAAGAACGAATCGCTCGCAAACTGCACATACAGTGGGGCAAAAAAGTATTTAGTCAGCCACCAATTGTGCAAGTTCTCCCACTTAAAAATATGAGAGAGGCCTGTAATTTTCATCATAGGTACACTTCAACTATGACAGATAAAATGTGAAAAAAAATCCAGAAAATCACAATGTAGGATTTTTAATGAATGTATTTCCAAATTATGGTGGAAAATAAGTATTTGGTCACCTACAAACAAGCAAAATTTCTGTCTCTCACAGACCTGTAACTTCTTCTTTAAGAGGCTCCTCTGTCCTCCACTCGTTACCTGTATGAATGGCACCTGTTTGAACTTGTTATCAGTATTAAAGACACCTGTCCACAACCTCAAACAGTCACACTACAAACTCCACTATGGCCAAGACCAAAGAGCTGTCAAAGGACACCAGAAACAAAATTGTAGACCTGCACCAGGCTGGGAAGACTGAATCTGCAATAGGTAGATGACAGGCAAAAAACTCAGATTACGTGAAATAGGGTCTTCAAAAAAGAATACAATTGTTTGACAACACTGTTTGTAAGCCTTTAATTATATCAAACTCAACCGTTTCTGTTTTCCAGTGACGAAGACATGGACGTCTCATCATGGTACAATGGGGTAGACAAAATGGGTCAACTTTGAGCACCTTTATCTCCTGAATGTTTTAACATTCATGTCTAAAAAGTGACTTTCTGACCACTTCTTCCATGGGAAAACACGCATGGAAAGGGATCAAATGGGATACTGTCAAAAAGTGATTGAATTCAAATGGATTTGCCCTGTAATGTTCAAGTCAACCACAGACGCACAGTGCTCCTCAGGGAACAGTATATAGCTGCTTTCTTTTCACAGTTTGTTTACTGTCGATCTTTCAGACGCATGGATCCTAAACATGTATTATTTATACGGGTGTGTAGTTGTAGGCACAGCCTGTGCCAACGAGTGTCTGAGGCTCCAGCTTTTCTTAATTCAGGAGAGTGATCTGAAAACGTCAGTCACTGTTAGTCTCTCTGGGGTCTTCAGGAACTCTAGCCGAGTGTTAATAACGAGCATCTACCGACTCTCTGGCATTACATATTCTTGCTTGATGTCTCTGTTCAACCTGAGTCAGGTACTGTAGTGCTTCTGGGAATAATCATCTTCCAAATAATGTTCTCCTTCCTGTCCAGGGGCTTTATGCAGCACAGTAAGATGTGCCTTGTGGAGTCAAGAGGTCAAAGTGTCATTGCGATTTAATTACACATGACACCAGCCTTGATCCTATTGATGACACTCTGCTGCTTTTTTTCTGGCATGTAAACTACACATAGTGGTGTAGCAAACCCACAGTGCCTGGGGACTGGAGACAAAGGCACAGAGTCACGTCCTCCGTCATTGTAATCACTCTATCCTACAAAAGAGACACCAGACAGTCAAGCCAACCGACCCGAATAAAACGTGACGGTGCTGTGTCAAGCCCCCCGGTAGAATCACAGATTGTAGGGGATTGTGGTATTGTAGCTTGGAGCACACTCCCTTGCTCCCTTGGCCTCCAGACAAGTGTGTGCACTCAAGCAGTACAGAACAGCCACATCAGCCATCACCCCTGCCCCCTCTTCATCATCCTTACCCCGGGCTGAAAGGAGATGAAGGCAGGGGATAGGGGGGGAAAGAATGGGGATAGAAAAGCAATTGGCTAACTCTATAAATCCAATGCACCTTGGGTACCTAACCCCGACCATGGTGACTGGGAGCTATTATTTAGAATCTGGTAACCGATGCTCTCCTATTAACATTGAGTGGCTTGGCGTCTGCCGGTTGTCTCCCGTGACAACTTTATGCCTGTTATTTACTGCCTGGCACTGCAGGCCTTGCTCTCTGAGCCGCGGACAGAGCTAAGCTCAGTGTGGAGGCTCTGCATTCAAGTCAAACTACCACTCCTTATTATGAAAGAGCAGGGAGGGAAGAGGGTGTATGTTTGCTGGTATGGGTGGGTGTTTTGTATAGTTTGTGTGTGTGTGTGTGTGTGTGTGTGTGTGTGTGTGTGTGTGTGTGTGTGTGTGTGTGTGTGTGTCTATACAGTGCATTTGTAAAGTATTCAGACCCCTTGACTTTTTCCACATTTTGTTACATTACAGTCTTTTTCTAAAATGGGTTATATAGTTTTTTCCTCCTCATCAATCTACACACAATACCCCATAATGACAAAGCAAAAAAAAAAAAAGTTTTTAGAAATGTTTGCAAATGTATTACAAATACAATTCTGAAATATTACATTTACATAAGTATTCAGACCATTTACTCAGTACTTTGTTGAATCACTTTTGGTAGCGATTACAGCCTAGAGTATTCTTGGGTATGACACTACAAGCTTGGCACACCTGTATTTGAGAAGTTTCTCCCATCCTTCTCTGCAGATCCTCCCAAGCTCTGTCAGGTTGTATAGGGAGCATCACTTGCACAGCTATTTTCACGTCTCTCCAGAGATGTTCGATGGCCTTAAAGTCCGGGCTCTTGTCCACTCAAGGACATTCAGAGACTTGTCCCGAAGTCACTCCTGGGTTGTCTTGGCTGTGTGCTTAGGGTTGTTGGACATTTGGAAGTTGAACCTTCGCCCCCAGTCTGAGGTCCTTGGTGCTCTGGAGCAGGTTTTCATCAAGGACCTCTCTGTACTTTGCTCCGTTCATCTTTTCCTCAATCCTGACTAGTCTCCCAGTCCCTACCGCTGAAAAACATCCCCACAGCATGATGTTGCCGCCACCATGCTTCACCGTATGGATGGTGCCAGGTTTCCTCCAGACTTGATGCTTGACATTGACACTAAAGTGTTCAATCTTTGTTTCACCATACCAGATCATCTTGTTTCTCATGGTCTGAGAGTCCTTTAGGTGCCTTTTGGCGAACTCCAAGCTGGCTGTCATGTGCCTTTTACTGAGGAGTGGCTTTGGTCTGGCCACTACCATAAATACCTTATTGATGGAGTGCTGCAGAGATGGTTGTCCTTCTGGAAGGTTCTCCCATCTCCACAGAGGAACTCTGGAGCTCTGTCAGAGTGACCATCGGGTTCATGGACATCCTCCCTGGCCAAGGCCCTTCTCCCCAGATTGCTCAGTTTGGCCAGGCAGCCATCTCTAGAAAGAGTCATTGCATACATTCCTAAAAACCTGTTTTTGCTTTTCCATCCGAGGTATTGTGTGTAGATTTTTTTTATTTAATCCATTTTAAATAAGGCTGTAATGTAACAAAATGTGGATAAAGTGAAGGAGTCTGAATACTTTCTCAATGCACTGTGTGTTCCGTATATGTGTGTGTGTTTTCTATGTGTGTGTTTACGCACGTGAGCGTGCGTGCGTGTGCGTGCGTGCGTGTGTGTGTGTGTGTGTGCGTGTGTGTGCGTGTGCGTCATTTACATGTTTGCTGGTGCGACGGGGCTGGGGGAGTGAGTTGTCACAGACTTTGTGAGCTATGCTCCAAAAGAGGTCATACGTTCTGTCTAGCCAGTCAGGCTTCAGTGCTCTGCTGTTCTGTTTAAGCTTCACACAGCAAGGTGACGTTGTATTTCTTTGTCCTGTCATCCTGAGCAATATTGATGCACATGCTTTTGGTTTCCTTGCTTTTGTCTCTACCTCGGCGTAAACACACAGAGAGGGATAAACGTACGTTTTCCCCTTCTGGATAAATATTTCACAGGCGTTGAATAAATGTTCAAATAAATGCCTGACTGTTGAGGCTTTTATCAGTTATTAATGATTCATTATCTCCGATCCATTGTTGTCCTTGGGCCTTCTCGTTTCCACTACAAAGGCTGTATAATTAGTTGTTAATCAGCAAAGACGGTAATGTTAATTTAATGCTGCATTTTTTAGCCCCCGGTTTACAAAAGTGCATCTAATCCCAATCTATGTGTAAAGAAGGACTGTATAATGAAAACTCCTCTTGTTTCTGTTATCAAATGTGCAGTCCCAGGACCGATGGTGAATAACAATTAGAGCAGACTACGGCTAGCCTGGTTAAACCAGACTGAACTCTTTAAGTGAAGTAAAACAGTAGTGAGTGCAGTCTGGCTTTACCAGGCTAGGCTACTGCAGTGGCCCCCCCTGTAATTTGTCTTAATGGCTCCAGTTCAGTTCTGCATCTAACAACTATCCTGGCCCTGATGGTCTTTCATTCATTTCATTTGTTTATTCCCCAGGAACTATTAGTCAGCAAAACTCTGCTGAATATTTAAAGCCTTGTGACTGTTTCTATCATCTTTGTTTAATCTGCGACCAGCAGTCTTTCTTGTGTCAGATGTGGAGGGTCTGTCGTTAGTAGTAGTGTCGGCGTTAGTCACTTCTCATCTGGTAATGTGCTAACGTGTTCTAATTAAACCAGACACGTCGTGATCTGCCTTTTCGAAATGTCTCATCCGACGGTTAGCGGCGCGACCTGGAGCTGGGTTTGGTCCCCTGCTCTGTTCTATTGTCTCCCCCTCTCTCTTGTATTATAGCGTAGAGGCTCGCCTCTCTCCCCTCTGCTTCTTAATATTCATGGAGCATTCTATTGGTTCTATGCAGAGGGTAGACTACGCACTGAGTGGAAGAGGTGTGTGTGTGTGTGTGTGAACAACTGAATATGCATTGTCTTTACATGTGGGGGCAATTTTGTTGTATGATTGGTTTTCATGAGGGACATTGATGCCTACATGCAGCGGATCAGGAAATGGGAGGGACTGTTTATGATGATTACCTTGAGTCCTAGGGTTTCATTTCATTTTAGAGACGTGATGGAGTGTTTATGGCAATTTGAAATGTGTCCTTTTCCACATACAAGGTGATGAACTCATCAGAAATCTGAAATAACTCAGGATTTAAAGGTGAAAGACTGAGTGTGTTCTAGTTTGTGTCTGTCTCTGTGTGTTTCGAGGGGTAGAGAGAGCGAGCACTTTAGGAAACCATCTCTGGCATGTCTTCAAAGGAGCTACTGTCTCTTTGGAAATTGATGAAGCAGTTTCATCTATTGTTCTCTGACAGACACAGTAGGCTATGTAATGCTTTCCCCTTCTACATGCATGATTGGAGAGATCTGCCTATAGAAAGTAGTTAATTTGATGGAAATCTTCAAGATTTGAATTGGGGGAACTTTCATAGGCAGATCATCAGTCTTTGTAGGGCCTAACTCTTGCATGAGAATGGATCCTGATGAGTAGAGTTAGGAGTGGAAGTTCTATTGTTGGGCCTCTGGTTGTTTAAGGGATAAGATTGTTGGATTCCCATGATACCCCGGCCTTTCATTTGCTCAGTGAATTGAACCTTGTCATTCAAAGGAAGATAATGTTTGAGAATGGAAGGCTTACCAGGCCTTGAAGATGGCAGTTGAAAGGCCTGCTTTTGACCGCCTCCTAGAGAGCATATGAAAGGTATGTCCCCCAAAAAGGGCATTATGACTACATTAGTTCCTACCAGAGAGACTTCCGACTCTCTTCAGTAGTTACTGAAGGAGCCATGGTCTAATTGAGTGTCGAGGGACAGGTCCTGTGTGCTGAATGATACTGTTTGACCTCCCTAAAGAGAGAGGGAATGTGCCAGTGTGAGTTTCTGGTCTGAACTGTGTTGGTTGTAATGTGGCTGTGCTGTGTGCCGGGGGCTGGGCCGGGTCGGTCAATACAACAGCCCCAGATCCCAGGAGGAGATCGTTTTTCAAGGCTGTGTGTCCCACATCCACAGAGTCCTAATGGCAGGCTCCCTATCCTCTCCAGCCTCCCTAGCCTTCCCGGCTGTATGATTTATCAAAGGGAAAAGGTCAGTCTGGCGGGCTGTAATTAATTCTGTCAGCTGTTATTTGGTGCTGCGTGGGAGTGCTTTCTCCATTAGTGGCACATTACATGGTTTGTCTCAGGGACAGACATGTAGGAAAGGGGCCGTTTTCATTTCAATCATGATGCACTCTCATCAGGGACAGGGAGGAAGGTGGTTGGTGGAAGGTGTTTGGTAGAAGGTAGTTGGTGGAACGTAGTTGGTGGATGGTGGAAGCTGGAAGGTGGAAGCAGTAAGGTGGATGGTGGAAGGTGGATGGTAGTTGGTGGATGTGACTCACATAGCCGGGGCGGAGGTGAAATGCCGACTAGCCTAATCCTTTTTCTTCTTTCACGACTCTGACAAGGCGGACGATATGCGGCTCCCTCGGGAACAGGCCCCGACCCCAGTGATCTGCGTGAAGAGGAGGCGGAGAAAGAGAGGCCAGAGAGCGGGCTGCCTTATGAGTAGTTGGAGGTGATCGCATAAACCCCCGCTTCCCTCATTTCTGCTAGCAAACAAGCAATCTTTGGACAATAAAATTGATGAGTTACTGGGAGGATTAAACTACCAACGGGACATTAAAACTGTAATATCTTATGCTTCACCAAGTCGTGACTGAACGACGACAATATCAACATACCGCTGGCTGGTTATATGATGTACCGGCAGAATAGAACAGCGGCATCTGGTACGACGAGGGGCGGCTGTCAATGTATTTTTGTAAACAACAGCCGGTGCACGGTATCTAAGGAAGTCTCGAAGCTATTGCTCTCCTGAGGTAGACTTTCTCATGATAAGCTGCAGACCAGGAGATAGTTTTCATCTGTATTCTTTGTAGCTGCTTACATACCACCACAGTCAGAGGCTGGCACTAAGATAAGCACTGAATGAGCTGTATTCCACCATAAGCAAACAAGAAAACGCTCACCCAGAGGCGGTGCTCCTGGTTGCCAGGACTTTAATGCAGGGAAACTTAAATCAGTTTTACCAAATTTCTATCAGCTTGTTAAATGTGCAACCAGAGAGAAAAGAACTCTGGACCACCTATACTCCACAGACAGAGATGCATACAAAGCTCTCCCTCGCACTCCATTTGGCAAATCTGACCATAATTCCATTCTCCTCCTTACAAGCAAAAATCAAAACAGGAAGCACCAGTGACTAGATCAATAAAAAAGTGGTCAGATGAAGCAGATGCTAAGCTACAGGACTGTTTTGCTATCACAGACTGGAATATGTTCTGGGATTCCTCCAATGACATTGAGGAGTACACCACATCTGTCATTGGCTTCATCTATAAGTGCATCGATGATGTCGTCCCCACAGTACATACCCCAACCAGAACACATGGATTACAGGCAGCATCCGCACTGAGCTAAAGGCTAGAGCTACCGCTTTCAAGGAGCGGGACACTAACCCGGAAACTTATAAGAAATTCCGCTATTCCCTCCGACTAACTATCAAACAGGAAAAGCATCAATACAGGACTAAGATCGAGTCGTACTACACAGGCTCTGACTCTCGTCAGATGTGGCAATGTCTGCAAACCATTACAGACTACAAAGGGAAGCACAGCTGAGAGCTGCCCAGTGACACGAGCCTACCTTGATGAGCTAAACTACATGGCCAGATGGATTACCAGGACGTGTACTGCGAGCATGCGCTGACCAACTAGCAAGTGTCTTCACTGACATTTTCAACCTCTCCCTGTCCGAGGTCTGTAATAACAACATGTTTTAAGCAGACCACCATAGTGCTTGTGCCCAAGAACACTAAGGTAACCTGCCTAAATGACTACCGACCCGTAGCGCTCACGTCTGTAGCCATGAAGTGCTTTGAAAGGCTGGTCATGGCTCACATCAACACCATCATCCCAGAAACCCTAGACCCACTTCAATTTGCATACCGCCCCAACAGATCCACAGATGATGCAGTCTCTAGTGCACTCCACACTGCCCTTTCCCACCTGAACAAAATGAACTCCTATGTGAGAATCCTATTCATTGACTACAGCTCAGCGTTCAACACCATATTGCCCTCAAAGCTCATCAATAAGCTAAGGACCCTGGGACTAAACACCTCCCTCTGCATCTCCCTCTGCATCTGGATACCCTTACCACCTGGGCCGCCCCAGGTGGTAAGGGTAGGTAACAACACATCCGTCACGCTGATCCTTAACACGGGTGCCCCTCAGGGGTGTGTGCTAAGCCTCCTCCTGTACTCCCCGTTCACTCATGACTGCATGGCCAGGCACGACTCCAACACCATCATTAAATTGGCAGATGACACAACAGTGGTAGCCTGATCACCGACAACAACGAGACAGCCTATAGGGAGGAGGTCAGAGACCTGGCTGGGTGGTGCCAGGACAATAACCTCTCTCTGAACGTGATCAAGACAAAGGAGATGATCGTGGACTCCAGGAAAAAGAGGACCGAGCACGTCCCCATTCTCATCTACGGGGCTGCAGTGGAGCAGGTTGAGAGCTTCAAGTTCCTTGGTGTCCACATCACCAACAAACTAACTATGGTCCAAGCACACCATGACAGCAGTGAAGCAGGCACAATCACATATTCCCCCTCAGGAGACTGAAAGGATTTTGCATGGGTCCTCAGATCCTCAAAAGGTTCTTCAGCTGCACCATCAAGAGCATCCTGACCATTTGCATCATTGCCTGGTATGACAACTGCTCAGCCTCTGACCGCAAGGCACTACAGAGGGTAGAGCGAACTGCCCAGTACATCACTGGGGCCAACCTTCCTGCCATCCAGGATCTCTATACCAGGCAGTGTCAGAGGAAGGCCCAAAAAATTGTCAAAGACTCCAGCCACCCTAGTCATAGACTGTTCTCTCTACTACCACACGACAAGCGGTACCGGAGCACGAAGTCTAGATCCAAGATGCTTCTAAACAGCTTCTACCCCCAAGCCGTAAGACTCCTGAACATCTAGTCATCTAGACAGCTTTGCACACTCTTGGCATTCACTCAACCAGCTTCACGAGGAATGCTTTTCCAACAGTCTGAGCACTTGTTGGCTGCTTTTCCTTCACCCTGCGGTCCAACTTATCCCAAACCATTACAATTGGGTTGAGGACGGGTGATTGTGGAGGCCAGGTCATCTGATGCAGCACTCCATCACTCTCCTTGGTCAAATAGCCATTACACAGTCTGGAGGTGTCTTTTGGGTTATTGTCCTGTTGAAAAACAAATGAGAGTCCCACCAAGCGCAAACCAGATGGGATGGCGTATGACTGCAGAGTGCTGTGGTAGCCATGCTGGTTAACTGTGCCTTGGATTTGAAACCAATCAGCAACAGTGTCACCAGCAAAGCACCATCATACCTCCTCCTCCATGCTTCACAGTGGGAACCACACATGCGGAAATTATCCGTTCATCTACTCTGTTTCTCACAAAGACACGGTGGTTGGAACCAAAAATCTCAAATCAAATTTGGAAACATCAGACCAAAGGACAGATTTCCACCGGTCTAATGTCCATTGCTTGTGTTTCTTGGCCCAAGCAAGTCTCTTCTTCTCATTGATGTCCTTTAGTAGTGGGTTCTTTGCAGCAATTTGACTTGATTCACGCAGTCTCCTCTGAACAGTTGATGTTCAGATGTGTCTGTTACTTGAATTCTGTGAAGTATTTATTTGGGCTGCAATTTCTGAGGCTGGTAACTCTAATGAACTTATCCTCTGCAGCAGAGGTATCTCTGGGTCTTCCTTTCTGTGGCGGTCCTCATGAGAGCCTGTTTCATCATCGTGCTTGATGGTTTTTGCGAGTGCACTTGAAGAAGCATTCAAA
Source organism: Oncorhynchus keta (assembly GCF_023373465.1). NCBI lineage: Eukaryota > Metazoa > Chordata > Actinopteri > Salmoniformes > Salmonidae > Oncorhynchus > Oncorhynchus keta. Next base: position 33,141,159 of record NC_068450.1, read on the forward strand.
GTTCTTGAAATTGTCCAGATTGACTGACCTTAAGTAATGATGGACTGTCATTTCTCTTTGCTTATTTGAGCAGTTAGGGCTATCTTCTGTATGACCTTGTCACAACACAACTGATTGACTCAAACACATTAAGAAGGAAAGACATTCCATAAATTAACTTTTAACAAGGCACACCTTTTAATTTAAATGTATTCCAGGTGACTACCTCATGAAGCTGGTTGAGAGAATGCCAAGAGTGTGCAAAGTTGTCATCTAGGCAAATGTTGGCTACTTTGAAGAATCTCAAATATATAATATATTTAGATTTGTTTAACACTTTTTTGGCTACTTTATGATTCCTTATGTATTAATTCATAGTTTTGATGTCTTCTCTATTATTCTAAAATATAGAAAATATTAAAAAATAAACAAAAACCCTTGAATGAGTAGGTGTGTCCAAACATTTGACTGGTACTGTATATTCGGTTCAAATTCCGTATCAGCCAATTAAACGAGTTGTGACGTGGTTGGATGTCATCCAACACGTGTTCATAAAAGTGTCCTTGTCCAACTGCACATTCGGATCATCAAAACGACTAGATCCTGTGTGTTGGACTGACTGGTGTCAAATAACTCTCTGTGTAGAGTGCCAAGCTCCATGTTATTGTCACAGACTGTGACAAGTTTCTTCCCCACCCTTTTGTAAATGTAGAAGTACATGTGTCAGTGTTTTGAGAAGTGCAGCCAAAACCTAGTAAATGAAGATTACGAATGTATTTAATGAGGAGCTTCTTGTTAGAGTCTCTCTTGCAGACCCGACACAGGTTACTGGCACTGCTATACAAATAATTGTTGTTACTATAGGTTATGTTACATAGACGTGTATGCTACACGTACATGTACTACATTTTATATTCATTATTACAATCATCCACTATGTCATGTATGCGTTATTCGATTTGAGCACCGAGGACCAGCAGTGAACAGTGTTTTCCTTAACAAACATTCTTGATGCAAGGTGGGTTTGCATTCACAGTTAATGTGCACTGTCATATTCAAGTCAACTGTTTTAATGGTGTGCGCCAACAGGAAGCGATGATGATGATGATGGTGGTGGAACATGACAGCTATTTTACAAGTCCATAAGACTCTTAATTATTTAGCGGAACATGTTATGTACGATAAACTTAAACATTTTATAGACATTGTTTAACTTTTTTTTCTCGTAAAAGCAGATGGATTTGTGTGAAATGGATGAGCAAAAAACGTGGTATTTTGTCATATATGTGAAAACGTGGTATTTTGTCATATATGTAAAAACGTGGTATTTTGTCATATATGTAAAAACGTGGTATTTTGTCATATATGTGAAAACGTGGTATTTTGTCATATATGTGAAAACATGGTATTTTGTCATATATGTGAAAACGTGGTATTTTGTCATATATGTGAAAACGTGGCATTTTGTCATATATCTGAAAACTTGGTATTTTGTCACATGTGATAACGTGCCTTTTGAATTTTGTCTAACGTTAATCGCTAGTAGCCTAGTCAAGGATGTATCATGCAATATTGGCATACACGCAGACCAGAGGAACAAAATTAAACCTGGAATTTGAAGGTTTAAAATACTAAGTTGACATATTTTAAGAAAAAAGTTGGTTGGTGGATATAAAGTTCAAGATCTTTGATAGGCTGATGCGGTATTTGTTACAGGAAATAATGACTGCCAGCTGAGTCCGGTTCGTTTCGGGTTCAGTTTGGCAGGTTATCTGAAGCGAAAAGCTAATATGTAGCGTCTGAGCACGTGCAAATACATAGGCGATTTTAGTTGGCTGCTGCGCATTTTGAGACTAAGAAAAAGCTCAAATTGATTCTAATGTTCACAAGTATGTTCACAAGTATGGCTCCAGCAAATCTAGGATGATACTCACATATCTTATCGTTCAACTTGGATTCGTTTTTTATGATTAAGATGGAGATCATCTGTTACATTTCAAACTTGGCAGAGTGTCCAGGGCAACACTCAATTTCCACCCTGCTTTTGTTTAGGCAATTACTAAAATAATGGAACACATAAAGTCATATTACCAAGTTTAATGGAGTGAGATCCTTGTACCCAGGTATATTTCAAAGCTCTACATGTTTCTAAATTCTATTTTACATCTCAAAGTATTTTTTTCTCTAAATCACATTGTCTGCACAGATGTGCTTTTACAGCACGTACTTAGACATCTAACTACCTCCTCATCTATCTAGATTGAGAGAGAGCTGCCTTCTTAGTTATTGTTCCTATGGAAACAGTGAAGTGAAAAAGTTCAAGCTAATCATTATTCAGGTCTTTCCAATAGTGAGGAGGGAGAAGTTCTCAGATTGTGTAGCATTTTGCCCTTGTGGATTGCACTCTTGATGTTAAACCCTCCTTTTTGTAGCGGGCCAACAGGGCTCTGACCTTCTGTGTGCTTCTGCCAAGCGTTTGGGGCTTTGGATTGGTCATCGCAGGCCTGGGAGCATTGTGCTGGAGCAAATCCCAATGATTCAGCTGGATGAACATTGCAATGACCTGAACTTTCCGAGATTGTCCCAATCACTTTGACCCTTGAGAAAGCAAGCGGATGCTAGTCCTCAGGCTCCCAACAAAATCAACCTCCGTAAAAACACAGAGCAAAGCCTTTCTCCTTGTCACAGAGTTACACACCTTAAAACTTGATGTGAATGTGATCCGCCTAATGGCTGTCTATGTGCAGCAAAGCTTCCTCCTGGGAGGGGCTAATATGGAACAATCTGCCTAAATCTACGTGATGCTGGTGCCGTGGATGGCTGCGTCACTAGCAGGCAGCCATCTAAATGTACAGTATGTGAGGAAATGCTAATCATTCCTGGTCTGTATTTTTAGAGCCCATCTCCTCCGTGTCTCTCTCTCTCTCTCTCTCTCTCTCTCTCTCTCTCTCTCTCTCTCTCTCTCTCTCTCTCTCTCCTCCTCCTCTATTCTCTCTTCTCTCTTCTCTCCTCTTTCTTCCTCTCTCCTCTCTCCCCCTGTTTCTTCCTGACTCCTCTCGCTCTCTGCCTCACTGAGGAGGCAGTGAATCATGTTTAAACCAAAAAATATGATCTTGGCAAAGCCAACAGTGGAAGGAACCTTTAAATCCTTATCCTGCTAGGGCTTCTGTGTGTATTTGTATTAAAGCAACCATTCTCTATTCACTGACATTGGCCTTGTCTTTTAGGATTATTGCCATGGTGTACTGCCGGATTACATTGACTGCCATCAAGCTGTTTTATGATGTATCGTGGCTCAAAACAAATCTACAGCTGACCACTCCACCCACGCACTCATCTATCAAGAAACATCACTGTGTTAGCTAGTTTCTCTACGAAGAACACGTCTTAGTTGTTTTGAATCGTTTGTAATGCAACTGGAGGTGTGGTTTACAAATACTTTCCAGAAGTGAAATCAAAGATTTTAAAGGAATATTTTTGAACATATTGTTTAATTGTGTTCATCTGACAGATACGGCTCTAAAAAAACGGTTACCAATAGGAGAGGGTTTCTAAAATGTACAGTGGTGAATATTTGAAATAGGCTCTGATTAAGAGTAACATCCACATGGACTCCTCTCCATCAGATTATACTTCCCGTCCGGGAAGCTGCCTGCTCATCGTTATTAATTGCAATTACAAGCAGTTGTTGGGAGGAACTGCTAAATGAGTGCTTATCTCTAGGGTATTCCTAATCAACTACATGGAACTGTCCTCCAGCAACAAAAGTGACTAATATGTCCAACGTGCATTACCCTGGTTAACCTGTTGGGGGAGAAACTCACAGTGTTGCATTTCTAAGTCAACAAATCATGCCTTGTTAAAATGTTGTTGTAGGCTATCTTTATTCATGCCATGGGTTCATCTCAGATCCCCAGTGGAGTGGACAATGTCTTGGAAAGCTTCAAACAGCCCTGGTATCCTTACATCTCACATGCTGCATTAATGCAAATAACTCCCTCTAGCAATAGCCCAAACTTGGTAATGAACCTTGACACCAATCACATCTGTTTAATCAGTAGAGGACCAAAGAGCTAGACGTTGATGGCTCAGACGCGGGTAGGCAGAACAGTGACCTCAATAACACCTGAGTGTTTAATTAACTAACTCCGTCATGGCTGCCAGTATCTGAATGCCTTGTTTTTATTCCCTTCTCCTCCACTCTGATCACAGCTGCCAGAGCTGGTAGCCGTAACATCAACACCTCTCCCAAATTCACACAGGCAGCCCTTGTCCATTGGCTTTCATGCGCCAATATAGAACAGAGATTTGGCAGGACTTGTTTCATGCTACCACTCTAATGTGGTCAAGAGATAACTCTAGAAATCAAAGAAGGGAGTTGTGTGTATGTGTGCGTGCTTGTGTGTGTGTCTGACTTTGGCTAGGGTTATACAGTAGCCATACAGTATGTGTGGCACAATCTAGCATGAGAAAGCTCATCTGCATCATGCTGGACCCTTAGGCTGAGCAGGTGGAGTCCAGTGCTTCGGGTGCGGACGCCAGTTAGAGGTGAGGAGTGACGGCAGTAGTGACTGAATGGGCATATGAGAGAATTGTGGGACTATGGGTCTGGACTGCAGAAAGGACTGGAGGCAGTGGTGGGATCACACACACACACACACACACACACACACACACACACACACACACACACACACACACACACACACACACACACACACACACACACACACACACACACACACACACACACACACACACACACACACACCTCCAGACCCTCTTAAACAAAGGGCATATGGAGGCTGGGCATCAGTATTCTGGATCAGAACCAAATGAGACCAGAGGGTTCCAAGGTGGGTCAATGAGGTTAATGTCACTGAGGTTAAGGTCACCAGTCCATCACCACTTTTATACTGACTTTCCTCTTTGTTTGACAGTTGTTTTGTTGTGTTGAGCAATGAATGTGCACTCAGACAGAAAGCAGATATTCTGTTGATATATGATAATGGAAAGCCCCTGAGAGCCATCAATTTGATAGTGTGCACATGTCTCCTCTTGGAATCAAATACCAAACCCAATACTCATGTACACCTTGTTCAAACATATTGAAATGTCAGCTGTTTTCTCTGCCCAGATTATCAGCATATCTCAACAACAACTCACATAACTGGTCTGCTTTTAGATGAACTTTAGGACAAACTTGTTATGTAGCTTAATACCAGACCTCATTACCAATGCTGTCTGGAATCAGATAAATAAAACATGCTGTTGTGGTGGTCATCTTCATGGACTGGCAGGAAGGATTTTGATGTCACACATCTCAAACAGGTTCCAGGGGAGGAAGGGGAGAGGGGTGGCCCTCTAGGGGTGTGACACCAGGTCAAGAGAGGGTGTGTGTGCCCTTATCAAAGCCTTGTCGCCCTTCTGAAGTGAGAGGAAAGTGGAGATGAGTGTCTGAAAGTGGTGGATACTCCCTGTGTGTCCTTCCTCCTCCTGGCTGTGAGTAATGAGCCTCAGGACAAGCTGGCTAATTAGACCTGACATCACATGTACACTTCCTGTAGAAACAAACAAAGATACACGTACGCAGACATGATCGTACACACACACACACACACACACACACACACACACACACACACACACACACACACACACACACACACACACACACACACACACACACACACACACACACACACACACACACACACACACACACACACACACACACACACACACACACACACACACACACACTCTTCCTCTGAACCTCCCCTGGTATGCTGTGATTGTCACTGTGGAACCGCAACACTGACAAGTTTCAGGAGGAAAATAAGTGTGTTAGCAGTGTAGGCGTAATGTCACTGGGACTGTTACAACGGAAGTGCAACTGTGTGTGTGCTGCGACTGCCACACTTCCAAATGAGCCAGCAGCAGGAGGTGTAGTTGGGCGCTCGCCTCTCGTCAGAAGTGGAATAGGCTGACTCCAGGGGGGGAGGTTTTGCAGATGATTGCCGTATGGGCACTGGCGTGATTTGGAAATGCCCCTTTGGTCACAGAAAAGAGTCGGCTTTGTGTGTCAAAATGAAAGCGTGAGAGCCATTTCTCGGTATCGCCCCTGAATGCAACACGCCGTGTGTGCGCCACTGTCCTTGGCGCGTGGCGCTTTAGAAGTTTGGCGTGCTGCAGGGTGAGGGAATAGGTGCATTCAGTCAAGGAGAGAGGGCTGTTGGGTTGAACGGTCTCCCGAGGGCATGAGGCCTTTCATGTCAGCCCTGCCAGCGCAGCCTTCCCTGACTTGTCTTGTCTGTGGGCTGATAGTTGATGGGGGAGAATAAATTGTACATTTTTGACAAGTCTTGACAACAAAGCAGAGGATCGCCAAAAGTATTCTGTTATCATGTAGAACATCGCCCACATAAGACATAAGACTGTACACACACACACACACACGCACGCACGCACGCACGCACGCACACGCACACACAAACACACACACACCCCTCCCACCCAGAAGACACCTGTTAAATGTGTCCCACTAACGAGTTGCGTCATCAGGCTCGCGGTGGAAGATGGCATTGACATGTCACACTCCCTGTTGTTAGCCTGCAGAGCACACTGATTGAGTGAGAAAGAGCTCTGGCACTGTTTGCTGAAGTTCACAGGAACACAGACAGAGACACAGAGGAAGCCTGTGTGTGCACAGCACACTAAAAGACTGCTCATTAGGCCCCAGTGCTATTAACAGGCCTTTTATTAGCAGCCATCTCGAAGCCCTTTCAATTGTGCACAGCTTTGGTGATGCTGTTTCTCTATTCATCAATTTAATATGCTGAGTGTAAAAAAAACATGCAATTGTTTCAACACAAGGCCTCTCTAAGAAAACACTTTTCATTTACGAATCATAGGTCGACTGGAATCAATATAAACGTTTGATTTCTTTGCTTTACTCAGAAGCAAATAAGGCGTTATGAAGGCACCAGTGGCTTGCAGTTATAGTGATACTTTTAATGGTCTTTGTGATTTAATTTGGCCAGCAACACACCCTGAATTTGAATAGAGCCCGTGCTCAGAGCAAGACAGCTGTGTCCTCACACAAACTGAGCGCCCATGGCTTATCCCAGCATTATATAAAACCAATGTATACACTTGGCATGATACAAAGACCAGCCTAGCTAAAAATCTGTGACCTGGATACCACACAGACTGTCAATGAATGCAGGGTATCATCGTCGCTATTGATTTGGAAAGCAGGAATGAAGAAAAGCAGAAATAGAAATAATGGGAATTGTGAAATTATCTGAAATATACTGTGGAAAAATATAAACGCAACAAGCAAAGTGTTGGTCCCATGTTTAATGAGCTGAATTAAAAGATCCAAGAAATGTTCCATATGCACAAAAAGCCTATTTCTCTAAAATGTTGTGCCCAAATTTGTTTACATCCCTGTCAGTGAGCATTTCTCCTTTGCCAAGATAATCCATCCACCTGACAGGTGTGGCATATCAAAAAGCAGATTAAACGGCAAGATTATTACACAGGTGCACCTTGTGCTGAGGACAATAGAAGGCCACTCTAAAATGTGTAGTTTTATCATGCAACTCAAGGCCATAGATGTCTCAAGTTTTGAGGGAGCATGGCCACCGGAGATGTTGCCAGAGAATTTAATGTTAATTTCTCTATTATAAACCACCTCCAACGTCGTTTTAGAGAATTTGGCAGTACTTCCAATCGGCCTCACAACCGCAGACCACGTGTAACCACGCCAGCCCAGGACCTTCACCTGTGGGATCGTCTGAGACCAGCTACCCGGACAGCGGATGAAACTGTGGGTTTGCATAGCAAAGAATTTCTGCACAAACTGTTAAAAACTGTCTCATGGAAGCTCATCTATGTGTTCATAGTCCTCACCAGGGTCTTGACCTGACTGCAGTTACGCGTCATAACCGACTTCAGTGGGCAAATGCGCCCTGTCGATGGCCACTGGCACGCTGGAGAAGTGTGCTCTTCACAGATGAATCCCAGTTTCAACTGTACCGGGTAGATGGCAGACAGCGCGTAAGGATCCATGTGGGCGAGCGGTTTGTTGATATCAACGTTGTGAACAGAGTGCCCGTGGTGGCGGTGGGGTTATGGTATGGGGAGGTACAAGCTACGGACAACGAACACAATTGCATTTTATCGATGGCAATTTGATTGCACAGATACACTGTGACAAGATCCTGAGGCCCATTGTTGTGCCATTCATCCACAGCCATCACTTCGTTTCAGCATGATAATGCACAGCTCCATGTCACAAGGATCTATACACATGGAAGCTGAAAATGTCCCAGTTCTTCCATGGCCTGCATAATCACCAGACTTCACACAGCCATTGAAGATGAGTGGGACAACATTCCACAGGCCACAATCAACAGCCTGATCAGCTCTATGTGAGGGAGATGTCACGCCAAACTGAGAAAACAGGACAGAAGGGCCTTAGTCAGGGAGGTGACCAAGAACCCGATGGTCACTCTGACAGAGCTCCAGAGTTCCTCTGTGGAGATGGAAGAATCTTCCAGAAGGACAACCATCTCTGTGGCACTCCACCAATCAGGCCTCTATGGTAGAGTGGCCAGACGGAAGCCACTCCCCAGTAAAAGGCACATGACAGCCCACTTGGAGTTTGCCAAAAGGCACCTAAAGTCACCTTTTTCTAACACAGTTGGTCCCCTTTAAGATACCTTGATATTTAAACAATTTTGAAGTCTTCATATCCCCGTTATTCATGAGCTGATGTGTTATATGTACAATCATCAACTCGATTTTGCCAACTAGGAGATATTCTGTCATTCATAGGAGGTTATCTAGCTAGCAAGCTTAGCAACTTTGGTCATTTGGCTTTTGTCTGACTACCTTTACAAAGTTTTCTGATTCAACAATCGGGGTGCGTTCTGAGCGCGCTTTGTGTCCAGATAGCCTTGGCAGGCCTATCACTGAAATCCGCTGAATTAATTGAGGAACATGATAGCACTCTGAATTAGATAGATTTCAGTTTCCCTTGCTGTGAAACCTTTACACAGTGGTGCAGCAACTGTCTTATTTTGGGCGAACTCTGGCATAGTGGCCATATCTTGGTAGATCTTTGGGAAAATAGGAATGTCTAGCTCAGAGGCTATCGGTCAGTGCCTGATTAAGAATGGAGAGTGTGTGTGTTAGGCTGTGTGTGTCTGTATGCATGTGCACAGTGAATGTGGAAGAGACAGATAGAATGTGTGTGTGTGTGTTCCGGAGGGAGTGGTTACAACAGTTAGCGAGGGAGAGTTAAAGGGGTTTGTGTGTGTGTGCAGGACATAACGGTAAACATAGATAAGGAGAGGTGTGTGAGTATTTGTGCAACATTGAAGGATTGCCTGGCACAGGCTCGGTCGTGGTGGTCATCTCTATAGCAACTCTCCCAACAAGGACTCAGGGACACTGCAGCAAACCCAAATGTAATTACATTTTGGCATGGAGGAGGAGGAGGAGGAGGGGAAAAAATGTCTGTGTTTTTAATGGAACTAAATGTTCTAATTACATCTTATGGTTTTTAAATACAACGGGGGGTTAATTAGAGGGGACGCGTCCTGCACGTTGCCATCCAGTGGGAATGCTCTCTGTAACATGAAAGCAATTTGTTCATGCACTGCCTTCATGTCTCACCCCTGGAACTCAATGAAATTAACGTGTGGAATAAATGTTGGTGGAATTTAATAAGGAGACCCACACTCTCTTTCGTCCTCTCTCTCGCTTTCTCTTATACTCTCTGTCTTTCTCTCCTTATCTCCTCTCTTTCGTCCTCTCGCTCTCTCTCGCTAGGCTGAGGCCGGGGAGGATGGTGCGACCACACTCCACAGATTAATTAGTCTGCTCTTCACAGCGTGGAAGTGACAAGGCGCTTTTGTCGTTTTTTCGCCCGAGGTCAAGGCGAGTTTGCAGCGAGCGTGCGGAAAAGGCGAACATTTCACGGATATGTGAATGAGTGGGGGCTGGGGAGCTGGCTAGAATAGTAGCAGACCTCCGCCTCTTTACTGCTCATTGCTATGATGTATAATCACAGGAAAGCTGGCTGGCTTTATTGGGGGGCCTTTGATTTGATAGCTGCTGATCAAATATGAATGCAGTTTTCTACCCTATTCTCGAATTGGATTTGTGATTGAAAGATTGAATTGAAATTACAGCCGGAGCCTACCTCCCTGGAAAGTGACACTCGGGTCTTGGTTCCGCAGGTGTTGATCGAAGGACAAGGATGTTATGGTAGCAGGCAGGGCAGAAACAAATGGAAAAACATTGAAAAATATGGCCATGTTATCCTTTTCTAATTAGGCGTCTGAGTGTTCTACTCTCAGGGTTCTCTGCAGCCAGCAACACCATGCAGGAGTTCATTTCAATTACAGTTCATTTACAGGCTCCTTATTGTGTCAGAAGAAAAAAACAGCACAATGAATCCCACATGATACAGACCGCGAGGCTGAAATTGTATCAAATTCAAATGTTCTTACGTAAGAAAAGTCCACAGTAAAAGACAACAACAACTTAAATGTACTGTTCTTGAGACATCAGACCAGAGCTGTTCTATATATTTATAAGGCTGTTCTTGAGACATCAGACCAGAGCTGTTCTATATATTTATAAGGCTGTTCTTGAGACATCAGACCAGAGCTGTTCTATATATTTACAAGGCTGTTCTTGAGACATCAGACCAGAGCTGTTCTATATATTTACAAGGCTGTTCTTGAGACATCAGACCAGAGCTGTTCTATATATTTACAAGGCTGTTCTTGAGACATCAGACCAGAGCTGTTCTATATATTTACAAGGCTGTTCTTGAGACATCAGACCAGAGCTGTTCTATATATTTACAAGGCTGTTCTTGAGACATCAGACCAGAGCTGTTCTATATATTTACAAGGCTGTTCTTGAGACATCAGACCAGAGCTGTTCTATATATTTATAAGGCTGTTCTTGAGACATCAGACCAGAGCTGTTCTATATATTTACAAGGCTGTTCTTGAGACATCAGACCAGAGCTGTTCTATATATTTACAAGGCTGTTCTTGAGACATCAGACCAGAGCTGTTCTATATATTTACAAGGCTGTTCTTGAGACATCAGACCAGAGCTGTTCTATATATTTACAAGGCTGTTCTTGAGACATCAGACCAGAGCTGTTCTATATATTTACAAGGCTGTTCTTGAGACATCAGACCAGAGCTGTTCTATATATTTACAAGGCTGTTCTTGAGACATCAGACCAGAGCTGTTCTATATATTTATAAGGCTGTTCTTGAGTGTCTTCTTGTCTGTCCTGTACCTCTCGACCCCATTTGAAGACCCCTATGACACCTCCTGAGTTTGTGTCTGTGTCAAAATGCATGAAATGCATGAAACGCATGTCCAACGCAGGTGTTTGGTGGGAAAACGCGGCTTTATGTTGTTTTAAATGTTTTATTTGTTGATGGATCGTCTTTGCAAATTTTATGACGGACAGAACAATACAAACGTAGCACAACCCCCCCCCACACACACACACACCCACACACACACACTCCACACACACTCCACACACACCCACACACACCCACACACACGCACTCCACACACACTCCACACACACCCACACACACACACTCCACACACACTCCACACACACTCCACCCATTGAAAACCACTGAGTTGCTTGCTCTTTTACGCATCCTTTTGTCTGATTGGAAGGCACCTGTCACGTTCTGACCTTTATTTCCTTTGTTTTGTCATTATTTAGTATGGTCAGGGCGTGAGTTGGGTGGGCAGTCTATGTTTGTTTTTCTATGTTTTGGGGGTATTTCTATGTTTCGGCCTAGTATGGTTCTCAATCAGAGGCAGGTGTCATTAGTTGTCTCTGATTGAGAATCATACTTAGGTAGCCTGGGTTTCACTGTGTGTTTCTGGGTGATTGTTCCTGTCTCTGTGTTTTGCACCAGATAGGGCTGTTTTGGGTTTTCAGGTTTTTGTTAGTTTGTTCATGTGAAGTGATTTATTAAAACATGAATCAAAATAACCACTTTGGTCCGCCTCTCCGTCAATGGAAGAAATCCCTTACAGCACCCATATAGTCCTCAATAATCAACATTGTCTCTGTTTGTCTGAAGACTGTAACAAGATGTTAACAAAAAAAGATAAAACAGGCAATACTTTTTGTTTCATGGAATATTCATCTAACATAAATAAAGTATATGTTGCACTGCTGGCCTCTGCAGCTGAGCAGGGACCTGGATGGAAGAACAGACTCTACTGAAAGGGGTGTTGGAGTGCCAGTAGGGACACTCTTTCCTCTGGTCTAGGGAGATCTCGATACCACAAGGCAGATGTCCAGCTTCCCCATACAATGTAAACCATCTAGAGCAAAAGCACTTTATAAATCCAATCAATGGACAAAAGACGAATGAATATCCATTGAAAACATGACTTGGAAACAGCAAGCTGCTGTTGAAGGAAGCGGCGTTGAGCTATTGACTGTGAGGGGTGCATCCCTTAACCCTTCCCCTGATTCCATTTTCAATTTGTAACCATTCAATTGTCGCTGTGTCTTTGTCCCCCCGTTAGTAATGTATTTTCACACATATAATCTCTTGAAAATTACACAGGGTTTTTTCACAGCCATGCTGCTTCTATGTGTTGTTGGAGATGTGTAATTTTCCTCTGGTGTTTTTGAAGGTTCGTATAGAGCAATTTGGCCTCCACTGCTTGTCTTTGCCCTTTCTGTCAGAGAGCGGCTGATGTGTCCACCGCTCCACTTTCTAAACGCTCGTTCTTGAACCCCTTCACCTCAACTCCATCAGGAAATGTATGAGGCTTGATTCTTCTATCAAGTAAATACTGGGGGAGCCTCTGAGATTCTCACTACTGGTTAATCGTCTGTCGTCAGTTGTCATTGGCTATCCAAAGTCGTCATGCTATAAAAAATAGGCCTTAGATTAAAATGCCATCTCTAGGCTCTTTTCCCCACCTCTTCCTCAGGAAAACACATTGGCCTCCATTTCCTGAATGTTTACCAGACCATTCCTCATTTAAAGCTGCTGCAAAAACAATAACTGCAATGCCAGCTTGAATGTCCCTACTTTTGTCCCTACTTTCCCTTTTCCTGCTTTATATTGGATCACAAGCCAAAGCTAATGAGTAATGGAATTCTCTGTGTGCAGTCTGTTGAAAAAACAGCAAGGCACAAAAAAAAAATGTTCCGCCCGAAGCTGTAAGTCAAATGCTGACCTTAGTGGCCTAATGGCTCTAAATAGCGTCTGAATGTCGAGTAAGTCCAGAGAAGGGGAGCCTCAGCCCGAGGGGGTAATAGGCAAAGCGCTATCTCTGAACGTGGGACAAGGGGACATGGGGAGAAGCATCGGATGGATTAAAAGGGATGGAGGCCAACTGAGGTGAGCTCACAGATGTGGTCCGCCCGCTACCGCCCGCCACCCCATTCTCTTTCCCTGCGGGAGGCGGTGTGTCAGTGAAGTACCATTTACTCATCCTCTAGTGTGGGCATGCGGGGACACTACAATGGCTTCCTAGCAGGACCAGGGCCTTTAATCTACATAGGCCTGAGATTCAAACCCACATTCAGTTAATAACACATGACATCACCAGCTGTGACGGTGCCAAATGGATTAGATAAGTGAACAGAGAAACAGCCTTTCTATTTTCCTTCTAGTCGCCAGCAACTGTTAATGAGCCAATGGATAGCAAGTTGACGAAGCACCTCGGTGGGTTTGAGAGCCAGTCAGGGGAGAATGGTTGACTTCCTTAAAGACTCTTTAATTGAAAGTCCTCCACCAACAGCTCCCCAGGTGGACCGCAGAGGAAAATGGTTTGACCATAGTCAGTAGAGAGAGGTACACAGCATGCTCACCTGGTTTGGAAGATGACGTGAAGAGCTGAGGTAAAATATGAGGGCTTCCAGGAGAGGTCCAACTGTGAAATCTTCATTAGGCAACTCAGTTTCCTCCGGAGATGAGCAAAAGGCACTGAAGTGGGGAAATGATTTACAGGGACCTGACTCCATAATCCATCTCATTTTCCCTCACATTAAGCATTAAAAGCAAGCCCCCTCTCCAGCCAGGTCCTTTTATTCATCAATAAAGAGCTGTGAGTGCCAGTATGCAGATGAGCTGAGCTGAAAACACTGGCTGGGATAGAGAGTGGCTTGCAGGTGCGTAGTCATTGTGTTGGCCCCTAATACGTAACACTTGAAACCATGGCATCCAGGCCAAATATGCTTTAATCATTTGCGGCGTAAAAGGGCTATCAGCTGCAAATGAACACGATTTATTTGATGGCTTCATCTTCACCAAAATGATTGGTATTTTTTTGAGGTGAGCGGGTTTGACTGCCGTAGTCAGTTTTTGTGGCGTTTATGTTCTATTCCAGTACTGCAGTTGCCTAGATGTTTGGGGACATTGATGAAAAAGGAGTGAGAGAAAAGGAATGCCGCTCTTCCCCCATCTGAATGCATTGTCTGTGTCATTGGGCTTTCAAAGTGTTTTATCAGTAGAGCGCAAAATGGCTGTGTGAAATTTGCTGTGCAGGCTTTATGGAATTGGAGGCGGAAAAACTCCATTCATCTCAAGATATCTGGCCCAGGGGCGTAGGATTTCACCAATCTTTTACTTGCTTGCTATGTATTTCTTAGTTAAATGAAAGGAGCCTATTGATGTGGATCTTTTGGGGCTTCAGTCCAGGAAGGGGTATATCATAGCTCTCTGTCTATTTCACTTCCTACTGAGATGAGGAGACTTTGAAGTCAGGCTCTTTCCGGTAATGTGTAAAAGTGCTGTGTTACTGTAAGTGTACCTACCCATGTATAATGCAACACCTTTCCTCCTGTCATTAACGTTGATGGGATTTTCATAAATAGAAGGACAGAGCGGATGTCAGTTCTATTATTATGTTCTCTGTCTGCATACAGTTGGTTTATGTAGGCTACATACAAACAGCTAGGTTGCATATAGCTAGGTTGCATATAGTAAAAGCCTAACAATAGTCTAGAAAAATAAACAATCTTTTGACTTGTTTGTTGTAAATCAATTCAACAGTACTGCCACACAAAATATGTATGCAATCAACTATAAGAATAGGTATAGGCCTAGCTGTCAGTTGGTGAGAGATGGACCAGGACTAGGATTGGACTGCGAGCAGAGTTTACTTTTCACCAGGTGACAGTAACTGTCAACTGTTGAGGAGTGCTGTGCCAAGCCTGTTCGCTTGGGAAGGGAATGATGACTTAAGCACTAGAGAAAACTGTCTAAAAAGTACCTGAGTCACCAATAGTTCGGTCATGAATAACCCATGTGGAAAATGCCTCTCATTTCTTATCTGCGACGAATAGGAAATAGGCAAGACATACCCTGCAGTATTAAACAGTGTTTCCCTTACAATTGCTGAGGCGGGTCAGGCCCCCTTCATGAAACAGTGTTGTCAATATTTTGCTCTGTACTGTTATGGGTCTACCACAAAGGCAGACATGAGGCTTCTTATTTATAGACTGCAGTTATAGCCTCCAATGGATCACCACAGTTTTTGTCTGAAAATCAATGGCTTGATTGCATTTGTTTTTCTTTCCTTTTAACCTTCGGTAATTTCATTGCTCAAATGAAATTCCATCCGGACCCTAAATATCATTCATTCCCGAAATGCCACTGTGAAACTTGGGGGAGGTGCGGGAGGAGGGAGCTGGCAGGCAGTGGTGGCTCCCATGAAGCAATGTTTCTGTCAACATAACTCAGCGCACACTTAGCCCTCTGCTACAGCCGCCGAACATTCAACACCAGTTATCTCAAAGACCTCAATGTAAAAGAAGAAGGCTCTGAGCAGGAATTGAAGGGATGAGGAGGGTAGGGGGAGGAGGAGGGGAGGGGGGATGGGAGGAGGGGGATGGGAGAAGAGGAGAGGATAGGAGGAGACGTGAGGAGGGTAGGGGGAGGAGGAGGGGAGGGGGGATGGGAGGAGGGGGATGGGAGAAGAGGAGAGGATAGGAGGAGACGTGAGGAGGGTAGGGGGAGGAGGGGGGGAGGGGGGATGGGAGGAGGGGGATGGGAGAAGAGGAGAGGATAGGAGGAGACATGAGGAGGGTAGGGGGTGGGAGGAGGGGAGGGGGATGGGAGGAGGGGGATGGGAGAAGAGGAGAGGAAGAGGAGAGGAGGAGGAGAGTGGGAGAGGAGGAGGAGGGGAAAGGGGAAGAAAGGAGAAGAGGAGGAGGATAGGGGAGGAGGAGAAGATAGGAGGAGGAGAAGATAGGAGGAGGGGATTGGGAGGGGGCGGTAGGAGAGGGAGGAGGAGAGGAGAGGGAAGGAGGAGAGGACATGAGGAGGAGGGAGGGGAGGGAAGGAGGAGAGGACATGAGGAGAGGAGAGGTGGAGGGGGGACGGGAGGAGGAGAGGAGAGGTGGAGGGGGACGGGGGAGGAGAGGAGAGGAGAGGTGGAGGGGGACGGGAGGAGGAGAGGAGAGGAGAGGTGGAGGGGGACAGGAGGAGGAGAGGAGAGGGAGGTGGAGGGGGACGGGAGGAGGAGAGGAGAGGAGAGGAGAGGAGAGGAGAGGAGAAGTAGATGATAGGTGGAGGGGGACAGGAGGAGGAGAGGATAGGAGGAGGGGAGGAGAGGATAGGAAGAGGGGGGACGGGAGGAGGAAGGGATAGGAGGAGGGGAGGAGGAGGAGAGGATAGGAGGAGGGGAGGAGAGGAGGAGAGGATAGGAGGAGGAGAGGGGGAGGAGGGGGGAGCGGAGGAGGAAAGGACATGAGGAGGAGAGGAGAGGATAGGATTGGAGGAAGGGAGGAGGAGGAGAGGATAGGAGGAGGGGAGGAGAGGATAGGAGGAGGGGAGGAAGGGGGAGGAGAGGAAAGGAGGAGGGGAGGAGGGTGGAGGAGAGGCCGTGAGGAGGAGGGTGGGAGAGCAGGAAGAGAGGAGGAGGAGAGGAGGGGAGGATAGTAGCAGGTGGGGAGGAGGAGGGGAGGAAGAGAGGAGGAAGGGACAGATGACCTGTGATTTGTGGAGAGAATAGTGCCCATGAAATTTGTGAACATCACGCCTTTAGTGGCAGCCAGCACAATGCCATATACTTCACAGCAAGGACAAGGTCACCACACAGCCCTCCTCTCTGTCTCCTCTTATGCACTGCTAGCTCGGCCCAGGCATCAAGTTGTGACAGTGTGGGTGGGCTGTCATGATAATGGAGCCGGCTCTATTCAAATTGAACCTGACAGCCATGATGGGAGGAAAGGCTCATGAAAGGAAACAGAAGACAGAGACTTTAAATATGATACGATAATAACCACTGTGTGTGCATGTGTGAACCGTATATTAAGATACAGTCTTTCAATGGTGGTAATTGCCTCTTCTGTAAGGGATACTATTCTGCTTGATAGATGTGGGACTGACAGACAATTTTTCACTGCGTTTCACCAGCCAAGGGAAGAAGAAAAATGTTACAGACGTTTCTCATGACTACTGCTATTTTGAGCATAATGTCATAGTCTCCACACCAACACAGTCCTATATTGATGTCTCGTATTGCTTATACGGTAACATTACCATTGTCCTGTATTATTAAGGGCTGTATTATTAAGGGCTGTATTATAAAGTGCTGTATTATTTCATTTGTACTTCATTTGAATTATTATTTTTTTATTTTATGTTTATTTTAAACATATTTTTTGACATTATGAGATATTGTGTGTAGATCAGTGACACTAAATCTAAATGTAATACATTTGAAATTCCAGCTGTAACACAACAAAACGTGGATAAATGGGTGTGAATACTTTACTTTCTGAAGGCACTGTGTGTGTTTGTACACCATATTTTCCCCAACCCCAAACAGGTCCTAGGTTGATATATCTCTAATAAATCAGGTAGTGGGTAGGCTATAGCACCAACCTAACAGAGACAACAACCTACCACAGTCAACAGAGAACCCATTAGGAGTAGTGTGGAGTGTGATTAAGATCAGATAGAGAGTCTTATACAGCGGATTCACACTCCTCTCTCTTTTCCAATGTGTCCATCGGGGTGTGAAATGGTGTGACCCACAGAGTAATTAACCTGTATGACCTCTTTAAGGTGAACTCAACCTGACTGACTTGTTCAACACTAGACCAACAGTGGTCATAAACAGAGGAGGGAACCCTTCCATTGATTTGATGCAGAGGTTTGGCTGGGCAAAGTCATCAATAAATGCAATTCCATTTCACAGCTTTACAGTACGTGTAAATGTACCCGACGAGTAGCGACTTTGCCAATGTCATGGGTTTTGTGCGTTACCTTTCTAAGAATGCTTGAATAACCCAGCAGCCATTTAGTTAATGTTGAAGCAGCAGTGTGGGTTATTGCAGCATTACAGATGGACTGGAGAAAGGAGAGTGAGGAAAGAGAGTTTATTTATTCACACAGCTCTCAAACTTGATTTGATGTAAACCCATTTGGCTTGACCAAATGGTACGGGGCTGCGGCGCATGTATAGCAAGCTTAGTGAGTTGCTGATGCTGTTGTGTCAAGAAGGCACTTGAAAAATAGTTCAACACTAATTCAATGGTCGTGTTTATGGGCCTTGGAAACAAAGATGGATAATCTTAAGGTTCATTAACACAGGGGGTCGTCATAACTATTCAGTAACAGCCGTAACATTTGTGGCTGCTGTTTCATAACTGGAAAGAAGGGGCTTAAAGATGAGCTATCAGCAGGAGTTGCTTGAAAACATGCTGCTAGATACTGTGGATACATCCCAAATGACACCCTATTCCCTACATAATGCACGTCTTTTGACCAGAGACCTATGGATGCACTATGTAGGGAATAGGGTGCCATTTGGGGTGCTGGCTTTATCTCTGCATCACCCTGGGTGTACAGATACACTACAGACTGGGTTCATTGCCTGATAAGATGACCTACAAGCCATCAAAGCACTTAGCCCCCCAAAGATCCCGCCAGCTCTTTGACGTGTGAGGCCAAAGCCTTCACGCTTGACTGTGTACATGTACAGAATTCAAAATGTCTCCCTCCCATTTGGAAGAGGCAGTGCTATGCTGTGTGGCAGAGTAGCTTCAGCAGGAGATCCCGACTCTCCCCCGTGCGCATTCAAGGTGATCCTGGAGGCATGTGGTGAAGCAAGATGCACCACAGCACGCAGAAGGAATAGGGCAGACACACACACACACACACATAATCTCACACACAATCACAATCTACCTGCCGAATGCATAGTGCCAAATGTAAAGTTTAGTGGAGGAGGAATAATGGTCTGGGGCTGTTTTTTATGGTTCGGGCTAGGTCCCTTGGTTCATGTGAAGGGAAATCTTAACGCTACAGCATCCAATGACCTTCTAGACGATTCAGCACTTGGGGAAGGCCCTTTCCTGTGTCAGCATGACAATGCCCTCGTGTACAAAGCGAGGTCCATACAGAAATGGTTTGTTGAGGTCGGTGTGGAATAACTTGCCTGGCCTGCACAGAGCCATGACTTCAACCCCATCGAACACCTTTGGGATGAATTGCAACACCGAATGCGAGCCAGGCCTAATTGCCCAACATAAGTCCCTGCAGCAATGTTCCAGCATCTAGTGGAAAGCATTCCCAGAAGAGCGGAGGCTGTTATAGCAGAAAAGGGGGGGACCAACTCCATATTAATGCCTGTAATTTTGGAATGAGATGTTGGACGAGTAGCTATCCACATGCTTTTGGTCATGTAGTGTACTTGTACTCACTTATTGTTTTAAGCATATGTTTTTGAATGATGTGTTAGATATATGGGGTGGATCATCTGTAGCCTGAGTTTATACCGTACATTTATCAAGACCCAATAGTTCTTTGGCATGACAACAAGTTGGCTAACAAAGTAAATAGATTTCCTTTTACCAAAAGGAAATAGATACCATCATACAGACCACAAACAAAATATATATTATTTAATTACGCTCTACTACTTTACCCTAAGAAAAGGATCTCATTCCCTTATTACCATAATTACCCGGAGTATACCTGCAGTTAGATAAAGATACACTCTGCCATCTTAAATCTTGAATAGACAAGTGCTTCCTTCCTAGTTCTAATCAATCAAGCAAAATTACTTTAAATCTCTTTTTTTAATCAGCAGCCTGTCACATGGTGCAGTAATACTAGTGT
Organism: Oncorhynchus keta; assembly: GCF_023373465.1. Lineage (NCBI taxonomy): Eukaryota > Metazoa > Chordata > Actinopteri > Salmoniformes > Salmonidae > Oncorhynchus > Oncorhynchus keta. Next base: position 33,161,309 of record NC_068450.1, read on the forward strand.
GTGTAGAGTTATGGCTCATCCAGGCCTAGCTAGTGTACAGACCACTGCTGTGAGGCTGGGGCCTGCCATGGGACCATTGGCGGGGGGCTGGAATAAATGAGAGTGACAAGCAGGCTCTGCCGGTGCTTCAGCTCTTGTTCCACACAGCCGTCTTAATGGGAAGAGCTGGGTCAGAGCTGCTGCTGCCTGCCTGCCTGCTGCTCCTCTCTCTACTTCTCTCTCTCTTTATCTCTCTTTGTTTCTCTCATTTCCTCTCTTTTTATCTATTTATCTCGGTTTATCTCTTTTTATCTCTCATTTTCTCTCTTTATCTCACCTTTTCTCAATTTTTCTCTCTTTATCTCTGAAGCAAGGTTGCTCTGTCTACCTATATTCTGCCATCTGATCAGGAATCACAGGCAAGAAGAGCACTGGAGCACTCATTGTGTGTAGCGTGTGTGTGTGTAAATGTTGATTGGTTGGTGTGTGTGTGTGATCTACCACAACAAAGGGCCAGGTGCCCATGTCTCCCTGCTGTCTGTGTGGTGGTCGGTGTTATTTGTTGTTATTATTGTTGTTGCCTCTGCATAATAGCCTGCTAATCGCCACAACCCTCCCGACAGGACTGATTCAATCAAGTCAGCACTCCATGTCACCCGACCCCCATCACAAGCCATTGCTCCCGAACGTTGACGAAGCTTATCTGAATGAGCGCACACCAATTTCCAGTGACAAAATGCTTCATTATCCGGGCGGAGGGGAAGTGACAGGGGGGTTAACAGTGTGGATGATGAATTGACGTTGTGTTGTGAACGAAGTCACTTCAGCATGGTGTCCTATCCAAAGTGACAAGCAACTCTGTCTCCTCGAATTGTGACTAAACTCTGAGGCCCCTTCCTGGTGGAGGGAATAGGGCAACAGGTGGGCTGCCTGAGTGGTTTTTGCTGTAGTGCCTCTCACCCAGCTCTCTCTGCCACATGTCCTGTGGTCCACCTAAGCAAGGGATGGATGCATTGACTTCCCCGGCCCTTTTCCTACTGCTTGAGAGGGTGCACAGATGGGCTATTTTAAAATGCTTCACACCGTTTCTAGTCAGCTAAATGCTCAGGTGCAGAGGGCGATGGGATGGATGGTGGGCGGTGGGGGAGTGGCGACAGGAGGTAAAAACAATGTGACATCCACTCTTTAGGGGAAAGGTGAGATGTAGAGGGGCTTTTGAAGTGTGCTTCCTCTACTCTTCTCTCTCTCTCTCTCTCTCTCTCTCTCTCTCTCTCTCTCTCTCTCTCTCTCTCTCTCTCTCTCTCTCTCTCTCTCTCTCTCTCTCTCTCTCTCTCTCTCTCTCTCTCTCTCTCATATATATATATATATCTCCCATGGTTGTTGCCCTCTACTTTTCCTCCCTGTCTCTTTCTGTCCTCTTGTTTTTCCTCCTTCCCTCCTGTCTATCCTCCTGTATTTCCTCCTGTCTGTCCTCCTGTCTATCCTCCTGTCTATCCTCCTGTCTATCCCCCTGTCTTTCCTCCTGTCTTTCCTCCTGTCTTTCCTCCTGTCTGTCCTCCTGTCTATCCTCATGTCTTTCCTCCTGTCTATCCTCATGTCTATCCTCCTGTCTTTCCTCCTGTCTATCCTCCTGTCTATCCTCCTGTCTATCCTCCTGTCTATCCTCCTGTCGTTCCTCCTGTCTATCCCCCTGTCTTCCCTCCTGTCTATCCTCCTGTCTTCCCTCCTGTCTATCCTCCTGTATTTCCTCATCCTCCTGTCTATCCTCCTGTCTTTCCTCCTGTCTGCCCTCCTGTCTTTCCCCCTGTCTATCCTCCTGCCTTTCCTCCTGTCTTTCCTCCTGTCTTTCCTCCTGTCTATCCTCCTGTCTATCCTCCTGTCTGTCCTCCTGTCTATCCTCATGTCTTTCCTCCTGTCTATCCTCCTGTCTATCCTCCTGTCTATCCTCCTGTCTTTCCTCCTGTCTATCCTCCTGTCTATCCTCCTGTCTATCCTCCTGTCTTTCCTCCTGTCTATCCTCCTGTCTTTCCTCCTGTCTATCCTCCTGTCTATCCTCCTGTCTATCCTCCTGTCTTTCCTCCTGTCTATCCTCCTGTCTATCCTCCTGTCTTTCCTCCTGTCTATCCTCCTGTCTATCCTCCTGTCTTTCCTCCTGTCTATCCTCCTGTCTTTCCTCCTGTCTATCCTCCTGTCTATCCTCCTGTCTATCCTCCTGTCTTTCCTATTGTCTTTCCTCCTGTCTATCCTCCTGTCTATCCTCCTGTCTGTCCTCCTGTCTATCCTCATGTCTTTCCTCCTGTCTATCCTCATGTCTATCCTCCTGTCTTTCCTCCTGTCTATCCTCCTGTCTATCCTCCTGTCGTTCCTCCTGTCTATCCCCCTGTCTTCCCTCCTGTCTATCCCCCTGTCTGTGCTCCTGTATTTCCTCCTGTCTGTCCTCCTGTATTTCCTCCTGTCTGTCCTCCTGTCTTCCCTCCTGTCTATCCTCCTGTCTATCCTCCTGTCTTTCCTATTGTCTTTCCTCCTGTCTATCCTCCTGTCTATCCTCCTGTCTGTCCTCCTGTCTATCCTCATGTCTTTCCTCCTGTCTATCCTCATGTCTATCCTCCTGTCTTTCCTCCTGTCTATCCTCCTGTCTATCCTCCTGTCGTTCCTCCTGTCTATCCCCCTGTCTTCCCTCCTGTCTATCCTCCTGTCTATCCTCCTGTCTATCCTCCTGTCTTTCCTCATCCTCCTGTCTATCCTCCTGTCTATCCTCCTGTCTTTCCTCCTGTCTGTCCTCCTGTCTATCCTCCTGTCTATCCTCCTGTCTTCCCTCCTGTCTATCCTCCTGTCTTTCCTCCTGTCTATCCTCCTGTCTTCCCTCCTGTCTATCCTCCTGTCTTTCCTCCTGTCTATCCTCCTGTCTTCCCTCCTGTCTGTCCTCCTGTATTTCCTCATCCTCCTGTCTTTCCTCCTGTCTGCCCTCCTGTCTTTCCCCCTGTCTATCCTCCTGCCTATCCTCCTGTCTTTCCTGTCTGTGCTCCTGTCTTTCCTCCTGTCTATCCTCCTGTATTTCCTCCTGTCTGTCCTCCTGTCTTTTCTCCTGTCTATCCTCCTGTCTTTCCTCCTGTCTTTCCTCCTGTCTGTCCTCCTGTCTGTCCTCTTATCTGTCCGCCTGTCTTTCCTCCTGTCTGTCCTCCTGTATTTCTCCTGTCTATCCTCCTGTCTTTCCTCCTGTCTTTCCTCCTGTCTTTCCTCCTGTCTGTCCTCTTGTCTTTCCTCCTGTCTTTCCTCCTGTCTTCCCTCCTGTATTTCCTCTTGTCTATCCTCCTTTCTTTCCTCCTGTCTATCCTCTTGTCTATCTTCCCTCTTTCCTTTACTTCTCACCTCTGTCCTTATCACTTCATCGATGTCAGATGATTATTTCAGATATGAATACATATTCTTTGATTAAATATGTTATTAAAGAGAGATTTAATTTGTTCAGATGAAATGTAAAAAATAGCTGTTCTGGGGGCGGTTATTTTTGGGAGATTGGAAAATGAAAGCTTCCTTTTCACTTGTCACTCAGAGTTAAGTACAACCAGTGTGCGGTAGCTCATCTTGATTTCTCTCTCTGTCTTTTGAGAGGATCTCTGCTGCATTTTGACTGAGGTATGAAACGTCCAGACAGGTCTCCAATCATGGCAAATAATAGAATACAAAGTGTGAGAAGTTAGAGATGAAGACGATGAATCTGAACTGAAACCCTGTATTCCTCTGCCTTAAACCATAATGTGAATTATGAATGCTAGCTTCAGCTCTGGAAATAGCTCTCTCCCCTTTTTTCTGCCGGGCAGCTAGCTGCCAGCTGTGCATTAAACTTTTATGGGTCTGTTTTGAACTCCTTGAGAGTGCACTACATTTTTTCGCTCACCTCTGCACTTTCTTCCTCACACTGATTTATTAGAGAGCTCGACACACCTTTACACAGAACTAGTAGCTGCCAAACCTCCCTAAAAGTCTATCTCTTATCTCCCTCTTAGCCTATTCCAGTCCTTTAACCCCCAAACCTTCCAGTAGGGGCCAAATCAAATGGGATTTATGCGGTTATCGATGTGTGTAAAGGTCAAGAGTCTCGTGCAATGAGCGAGTAAGAAGAGGGCTCCTGTTGCATGTTAACATGGCTATCAGACCTGGGGCCGGGGTCGGAGTGCTCCACAGGCCAGCGCTATGTCATCGTCTGGGGGAGTAATGAAATCTCAGGGCTGGCTCGGCCAGGGGACCACGCTGATTGGCATTTGTCCCTTGTCCACCTCTCTGTTTCCTAGCGGCAGCCAGAGCTCAGTGTTCAGCTCCGCAGCAGCCTCCGTGACGAGGGGACAGCGTGCTGGCTGCTGATAACAAACACCCTACAACAGGATGATGGGACTGGTGGAGTCAGTCTCTCTCTATCTCAATTTCAGTTCCAATTGAATGTATTTACATGCCAAGTTCAATTACTTAATTAAATTGTCAAAGTATACATTTAACAACAAATGGTGGGACCAACAGAAATGAGGCATCAATAATAGTAGTAGTGGAAATGTGATTACCATTGCAGCAGCTTCAACAGCAATATAAATGGGACTAATAATAATACATTAAAGCAATAGCAGTAGACCAGTCTCAACCTGACTGAGAAGCCACATCAAAGCCAAACCATAACCAAAATGGGAAATATTATTGACATGACATTGCACTTGTCACTGCTGGTCCTCAAGTTGTGGCAGGAGGACACATATTTGGCTGCCAAAACTGGACATTTATGCTTTCCCCAAATAAATATTAGATTTTTTTATTTGATAATTTCAAATTCTTTGTGCTAAATAATAATTTTGGGAAAGAAATATTCTCTTATGTCTGAGTACTTGTCAGTGTAATAGGAAATGCAGCTCTTTCTTCCTCTGCCCTGGAGCAGAGTGAGCACAGCCTGTCTCTGTGGGCAGCCAGGTTGTCTGTGATGACCAGTCTCTATAGCCAGACTGTCCTCTCTGGGCAGCCAGGTTTGTCTGTAACGACTAGTCTCTATAGCCAGACTGTTCTCTCTGGGCAGCTTGGTTTGTCTGTAACGACTAGTCTCTATAGCCAGACTGTTCTCTCTGGGCAGCCAAGTTTGTCTGTAACGACTAGTCTCTATAGCCAGACTGTTCTCTCTGGGCAGCTTGGTTTGTCTGTAACGACTAGTCTCTATAGCCAGACTGTTCTCTCTGGGCAGCTTGGTTTGTCTGTAACGACTAGTCTCTATAGCCAGATTGTCCTCTCTGGGCAGCTTGGTTTGTCTTTAACGACTAGTCTCTATAGCCAGACTGTCCTCTCTGGGCAGCTTGGTTTGTCTGTAACGACTAGTCTCTATAGCCAGACTGTCCTCTCTGGGCAGCTTGGTTTGTCTGTAACGACTAGTCTCTATAGCCAGACTGTCCTCTCTGGGCAGCTTGGTTTGTCTGTAACGACTAGTCTCTATAGCCAGACTGTCCTCTCTGGGCAGCTTGGTTTGTCTGTAACGACTAGTCTCTATAGCCAGACGGTTCTCTCTGGGCAGCTTGGTTTGTCTGTAACGACTAGTCTCTATAGCCAGACTGTCCTCTCTGGGCAGCTTGGTTTGTCTGTAACGACTAGTCTCTATTGCCAGACTGTCCTCTCTGGGCAGCTTGGTTTGTCTGTAACGACTAGTCTCTATAGCCAGACTGTTCTCTCTGGGCAGATTGGTTTGTCTGTGACGACTAGTCTCTATAGCCAGACTGTTCTCTCTGGGCAGCTTGGTTTGTCTGTAACGACTAGTCTCTATAGCCAGACTGTTCTCTCTGGGCAGCTTGGTTTGTCTGTAACGACTAGTCTCTATAGCCAGACTGTTCTCTCTGGGCAGCTTGGTTTGTCTGTGATGAGTAGTCTCTATAGCCAGACTGTTCTCTCTGGGCAGCTTGGTTTGTCTGTAACGACTAGTCTCTATAGCCAGACTGTTCTCTCTGGGCAGCTTGGTTTGTCTGTAACGACTAGTCTCTATAGCCAGACTGTTCTCTCTGGGCAGCTTGGTTTGTCTGTAACGACTAGTCTCTATAGCCAGACTGTTCTCTCTGGGCAGCTTGGTTTGTCTGTGACGACTAGTCTCTATAGCCAGACTGTCCTCTCTGGGCAGCTTGGTTTGTCTGTAATGACTAGTATCTATAGCCAGACTGTTCTCTCTGGGCAGCTTGGTTTGTCTGTAACGACTAGTCTCTATAGCCAGACTGTTCTCTCTGGGCAGCTTGGTTTGTCTGTAACGACTAGTCTCTATAGCCAGACTGTTCTCTCTGGGCAGCTTGGTTTGTCTGTAACGACTAGTCTCTATAGCCAGACTGTTCTCTCTGGGCAGCTTGGTTTGTCTGTAACGACTAGTCTCTATAGCCAGACTGTTCTCTCTGGGCAGCTTGGTTTGTCTGTAACGACAATTCTCTATAGCCAGACTGTTCTCTCTGGGCAGCTTGGTTTGTCTGTAACGACTAGTCTCTATAGCCAGACTATTCTCTCTGGGCAGCTTGGTTTGTCTGTAACGACTAGTCTCTATAGCCAGACTGTCCTCTCTGGGCAGCTTGGTTTGTCTGTAACGACTAGTCTCTATAGCCAGACTGTTCTCTCTGGGCAGCTTGGTTTGTCTGTAACGACTAGTCTCTATAGCCAGACTGTCCTCTCTGGGCAGCTTGGTTTGTCTGTGACGACTAGTCTCTATAGCCAGACTGTTCTCTCTGGGCAGCCAAGTTTGTCTGTAATGACTAGTCTCTATAGCCAGACTGTTCTCTCTGGGCAGCTTGGTTTGTCTGTAACGACTAGTCTCTATAGCCAGACTGTCCTCTCTGGGCAGCCAAGTTTGTCTGTAACGACTAGTCTCTATAGCCAGACTGTTCTCTCTGGGCAGCTTGGTTTGTCTGTAACGACTAGTCTCTATAGCCAGACTGTTCTCTCTGGGCAGCTTCGTTTGTCTGTAATGACTAGTCTCTATAGCCAGACTGTTCTCTCTGGGCAGCTTGGTTTGTCTGTAACGACTAGTCTCTATAGCCAGACTGTTCTCTCTGGGCAGCCAAGTTTGTCTGTGACGACTAGTCTCTATAGCCAGACTGTTCTCTCTGGGCAGCCAAGTTTGTCTGTAATGACTAGTCTCTATAGCCAGACTGTTCTCTCTGGGCAGCTTGGTTTGTCTGTGACGACTAGTCTCTATAGCCAGACTGTTCTCTCTGGGCAGCCAAGTTTGTCTGTAACGAATAGTCTCTATAGCCAGACTGTTCTCTCTGGGCAGCCAAGTTTGTCTGTAACGACTAGTTTCTATAGCCAGACTGTTCTCTCTGGGCAGCTTGGTTTGTCTGTAACGACTAGTCTCTATAGCCAGACTGTTCTCTCTGGGCAGCTTGGTTTGTCTGTAACGACTAGTCTCTATAGCCAGACTGTTCTCTCTGGGCAGCCAAGTTTGTCTGTAACGACTAGTCTCTATAGCCAGACTGTTCTCTCTGGGCAGCTTGGTTTGTCTGTAACGACTAGTCTCTATAGCCAGACTGTTCTCTCTGGGCAGCTTGGTTTGTCTGTAACGACTAGTCTCTATAGCCAGACTGTCCTCTCTGGGCAGCTTGGTTTGTCTGTAACGACTAGTCTCTATAGCCAGACTGTTCTCTCTGGGCAGCTTGGTTTGTCTAACGACCGGTCTCTATAGCCAGACTGTTCTCTCTGGGCAGCTTGGTTTGTCTGTGACGACTAGTCTCTATAGCCAGACTGTTTTCTCTGGGCAGCCAAGTTTGTCTGTAATGACTAGTCTCTATAGCCAGACTGTCCTCTCTGGGCAGCTTGGTTTGTCTGTAACGACTAGTCTCTATAGCCAGACTGTTCTCTCTGGGCAGCTTGGTTTGTCTGTAATGACTAGTCTCTATAGCCAGACTGTTCTCTCTGGGCAGCTTGGTTTGTCTGTAACGACTAGTCTCTATAGCCAGACTGTTCTCTCTGGGCAGCCAAGTTTGTCTGTGACGACTAGTCTCTATAGCCAGACTGTTCTCTCTGGGCAGCCAAGTTTGTCTGTAATGACTAGTCTCTATAGCCAGACTGTTCTCTCTGGGCAGCTTGGTTTGTCTGTGACGACTAGTCTCTATAGCCAGACTGATCTCTCTGGGCAGCCAAGTTTGTCTGTAACGACTAGTCTCTATAGCCAGACTGTCCTCTCTGGGCAGCTTGGTTTGTCTGTAACGACTAGTCTCTATAGCCAGACTGTTCTCTCTGGGCAGCCAAGTTTGTCTGTGACGACTAGTCTCTATAGCCAGACTGTTCTCTCTCAGCAGCTTGGTTTGTCTGTAACGACTAGTCTCTATAGCCAGACTGTCCTCTCTGGGCAGCTTGGTTTGTCTGTAACGACTAGTCTCTATAGCCAGACTGTTCTCTCTGGGCAGCTTGGTTTGTCTGTAACGACCGGTCTCTATAGCCAGACTGTTCTCTCTGGGCAGCTTGGTTTGTCTGTGACGACTAGTCTCTATAGCCAGACTGTTTTCTCTGGGCAGCCAAGTTTGTCTGTAATGACTAGTCTCTATAGCCAGACTGTCCTCTCTGGGCAGCTTGGTTTGTCTGTAACGACTAGTCTCTATAGCCAGACTGTTCTCTCTGGGCAGCTTGGTTTGTCTGTAATGACTAGTCTCTATAGCCAGACTGTTCTCTCTGGGCAGCTTGGTTTGTCTGTAACGACTAGTCTCTATAGCCAGACTGTTCTCTCTGGGCAGCCAAGTTTGTCTGTGACGACTAGTCTCTATAGCCAGACTGTTCTCTCTGGGCAGCCAAGTTTGTCTGTAATGACTAGTCTCTATAGCCAGACTGTTCTCTCTGGGCAGCTTGGTTTGTCTGTGACGACTAGTCTCTATAGCCAGACTGATCTCTCTGGGCAGCCAAGTTTGTCTGTAACGACTAGTCTCTATAGCCAGACTGTCCTCTCTGGGCAGCTTGGTTTGTCTGTAACGACTAGTCTCTATAGCCAGACTGTTCTCTCTGGGCAGCCAAGTTTGTCTGTGACGACTAGTCTCTATAGCCAGACTGTTCTCTCTGGGCAGCTTGGTTTGTCTGTAACGACTAGTCTCTATAGCCAGACTGTTCTCTCTGGGCAGCTTGGTTTGTCTGTAACGACTAGTCTCTATAGCCAGACTGTTCTCTCTGGGCAGCCAAGTTTGTCTGTAACGACTAGTCTCTATAGCCAGACTGTTCTCTCTGGGCAGCTTGGTTTGTCTGTAACGACTAGTCTCTATAGCCAGACTGTTCTCTCTGGGCAGCTTGGTTTGTCTGTAACGACTAGTCTCTATAGCCAGACTGTCCTCTCTGGGCAGCTTGGTTTGTCTGTAACGACTAGTCTCTATAGCCAGACTGTTCTCTCTGGGCAGCTTGGTTTGTCTGTAACGACCGGTCTCTATAGCCAGACTGTTCTCTCTGGGCAGCTTGGTTTGTCTGTGACGACTAGTCTCTATAGCCAGACTGTTCTCTCTGGGCAGCCAAGTTTGTCTGTAATGACTAGTCTCTATAGCCAGACTGTCCTCTCTGGGCAGCTTGGTTTGTCTGTAACGACTAGTCTCTATAGCCAGACTGTCCTCTCTGGGCAGCTTGGTTTGTCTGTAACGACTAGTCTCTATAGCCAGACTGTTCTCTTTGGGCAGCCAAGTTTGTCTGTGACGACCTGTTGCATCACCCAACTTCTGTTGAGATTCAATTGGCAGACAGATAGCCTAACATTCTCCTGCAAAATGTCTTGATAAACTTGGGAATTCATTTTCCCATCGATGATAGCAAGCTGTCCAGGCTCTGAGGAAGCAAAGCAGCCCCAAATCATGATGCTCCCTCCACCATACTTTACAGTTGGGATGAGGTTTTGATGTTGGTGTGCTGTGCCTTTTTTTATCCCCACATAGTGTTGTGTGTTCCTTCCAAGCAACTCAAATGTAGTTTAATCTGTACACATAATATTTTGAAAGTAGCGCTGTGGAACATCTTGGTGCACTTTTGCAAACTTCAGACGTGCAGCAATGTTGTTTTTGGACAGCAGTGGCTTCTTCCGTGGTGTCCTTACATTGAACACCATTCTTATTTAGTGTTTTACGTATAGTAGACTTGTCAACAGAGATGTTAACATGTTCCAGTTAACATGTTCCAGATTTCTGTAAGTCTTTAGCTGACACTAGGATTATTCTTAACCTCATTGAGCATTCTGCACTGTGCTCTTGCAGTCATCTTTGCAGGATGGCCACTCCTAGGGAGTCTCTTTTGTTCGAGGCATGGTTCACATCAGGCAATGCTTCTTGTGAATAGCAAACTCACATTTTTAGAGTGTTTTTTATAAGGCAGGGCAGCTCTAACCAACATTTCCAATCTTATCTCATTGATTGGACTCCAGGTTAACTGACTCCTGGCTGGAGAAGTCATTAGCCTAAGGGTTCACATATATTTTCCAACCTACACTGTGAATGTTTAAATGATGTATTCAATATAGACAAGAAAAATAAAATAATTTGTGTGTTATTAGTTTAAGCACACTGTGTTTGTCTTGTTGTGACTAAGATGAAGATCAGATACATGTTATGACTAATTTATGCAGAAATCCAGGTAATTCCAAAGGGTTGACATACTTTTTCTTGCCACTGTACCTGTGGCGCTGGTGCTTAGAATGAGGTATGTATCGTTTTTGTGTGCTCTAGGCTAGGTGTCTAGGTGGAAATTGTATTCGTGGTCCTTTTTTGGAACACCATTATATTTGTCTTACTGAGATTCACTGTCAGGGCCCAGGTCTGACAGAATCTGGGCAGAAGATCTAGTGCTACTGTAGGCCCTCCTTGGTTGGGGAGAGAAGCACCAGATCATCAGCAAACAGTAGACACCTAGTAGGGTGAGGCCAGGTGCTGCAGACATTTCTAGTGCCCTCGCCAATTAGTTTTAGAACCAAGGTTTTTCGGTCTTTCTTTATTGTTACTATTTTCTACATTGTAGAATAATAGTGACGACATCAAAACTATGAAATAACACATATGGAATCATGTAATAACCAAAAAAGTCTTAAACAAAAATAAATATGTTTATATTTGAGATTCTTCATATAATAACACTTTGCCTTAATGACAGCTTTGCACACTCTTGGCATTCTCTCAACCAGCATCAACTGGAATGCTTTTCCAACAGTCTTGAGGGAGTTTCCACATATGCTGAGCACTTGTTGGCTGCTTTTCCTTCACTCTGCTGTCCGACTCATCCTAAACCATCTCAATTGGTTAAGGTCGGAGGATTGTGGAGGCCAGGTCATTTGATGCTGCACTCCATCACTCTCTGCTTTACAGTGGGATATACACATGCGGAGATCATCCGTTCACTCACAAAGGCACGGTGGTTGGAACCAAAAATCTCCAATTTGGACTCCAGACCAAATGTCAAATTTCCGCCGGTCTAATGTCCATTGCTCGTGTTTCTTGGCCCAAGCAAGTCTCTTCTTCTTATTGGTGTCCTTTAGAAGTGGTTTCTTTGCAGAAATTCAACCATGAAGGCCTGATTCACACAGTCTCCTCTGAAAAGTTGATGTGTATGTTACTTGAACTCTGTGAAGCATTTATTTGGGCTGCAATTTCTGAGGCTGGTAACTCTAATGAGCTTATCCTCTGAGCAGAGGTAACTTTGAGTCTTCCATTCCTGTGGTGGTCCTCATGAGAGCCAGTTTCATCATTGCGCTTGATGTTTTTTTGCAACTGCACTTAAAGAAACTTTAAAAGTTCTCGACATTTTCCATATTGACTGACCTTCATGTCTTAAAGTAATGATTGACTGTCATTTCTCTTTGCTTATTTGAGCTGTTCTTGCCATAATATGGACTTGGTCTTTTACCAAATAGGTCTATCTTTTCTATGCTACCCCTACCTTGTCACAACACAACGGATTGTGAAGGAACATAAATTCCACAAATTAACTTTTGACAAGGCACACTTGTTAACTTCTTGCGGCGAGCCATCCCGGATCCGGGATTGTGAATACAGCCTCAAGCTCATTAACATAACGCAACGTTAACTATTCATGAAAATCGCAAATGAAATGAAATCAATATGCTAGCTATCAAGCTTAGCCTTTTGTTAACAACACTGTCATCTCAGATTTTCAAAAATATGCTTCTCAACCATAGCAAACTAGCATTTGTGTAACAGTATTGATAGCTATTGATAGCTAGCATTAGCATTTAGCGTTAGCATTCAGCAGGCAACATTTTCACAAAAAACAGAAAACCATTCAAATAAAATAATTTACCTTTGAAGAACTTCGGATGTTTTCAATGAGGAGACTCTCAGTTAGTGTCACGCATAGGTGTAATAGGTGGCAGGGAAGTCAGGCGCAGGAGAGTCAAATGGAGTGTAAATATGGAGTCTTTTAATAAAATTCCAAGAGTATGCTCCATAACAATAAATGTACAAACAAACAAAACATGGGTACGAGGACCCGACGTGCACCTATACAAACAATCACACTACACTGACAACAAATCAATCTCTGACAAAGACATGAGGGGAAACAGAGGGTTAAATACACAACAGGTAATGAATGGGATAGAAAACAGGTGTGTGGGAAGACAAGACAAAACCAATGGAAAATGAAAAAAGGATCAATGATGGCTAGAAGACCGGTGACGTCGAACGCTGAGCACCGCCCGAACAAGGAGAGGCAACGACTTCGGCAGAAGTCGTGACAGTTAGATAGCAAATGTTCCGTTTTTCCTGAAAGATTATTTGTTTAGGAGAAATCGCTCCATTTTGTGCGTCACGTTTAGCTACTAAAAAAACCTGTATCCAGGATTGTGTAAATCTATCCGCAAGCTCATTAGCATAACACAACGTTAATTAACTATTCATGAAAATCGCAAATTAAATGAAATCAATATGCTAGCTCTCAAGCTTAGCCTTTTGTTAACAACACTGTCATCTCAGATTTTCAAAAATATGCTTCTCAACCATAGCAAAACTAGCATTTAGCGTTAGCATTTAGCATTAGCATTTAGCATTAGCATCAGCAGGCAACATTTTCACAAAAACCAGAAAAACATTCAAATAAATAATTTACCTTTGAAGAACTTTGGATGTTTTCAATGAGGAGACTCAGTTAGATAGCAAATGTTCAGTTTTCCTGAAAGATTATTTGTGCAGGAGAAATCGGTCCGTTTGGTGCGTCACGTTTGGCTACCAAAAAAACCCCAAAATTCAGTTATCCAAATGCCAAACTTTTTTCCAAATTAACTCCATAATATCGACTGAAACATGGCAAACGTTGTTTAGAACCAATCCTCAAGGTGTTTTTCACATATCTCTTCAATGATATATGGTTCGTGGAAGTGTCCTTTCCCCTCTGAATCGCATGGCAAAATGCATGCAGCTGAAGATTACGCAACAATTTAGACAAAGGACACCGGGCGGACCCCTGGCAAATGTAGTTTCTTATGGCCAATCTTCCAATGATATGCCTACAAATACGTCACAATGCTGCAGACATCTTGACGAACGGCAGAGAGCTTAGGTTCATTCATCACACCTGGTCCTTCTGTAGCTCAGTTGGTAGAGCATGGCGCTTGTATCGCCAGGGTAGTGGGTTCGATTCCCGGGACCACCCATACGTAGAATGTATGCACACATGACTGTAAGTCGCTTTGGATAAAAGCGTCTGCCAAATGGCATATATATATTCACAGCCATATAAGGAGACGATGGGAAACAGAGCCTCAAAAATTCTGCTCATTTCCTGTTTGAAGTTTCATCTTGGTTTCGCCTGTAGCATGAGTTTACATTTAACATTTAAGTCATTTAGCAGACGCTCTTATCCAGAGCGACTTACAAATTGGTGCATTCACCTTATGACATCCAGTGGAACAGCCACTTTACAATAGTGCATCTAAATCTTTTAAGGGGGGGGGGTGAGAAGGATTACTTTATCCTATCCTAGGTATTCCTTAAAGAGGTGGGGTTTCAGGTGTCTCCGGAAGGTGGTGATTGACTCCGCTGTCCTGGCGTCGTGAGGGAGTGTGTTCCACCATTGGGGAGCCAGAGCAGCGAACAGTTTTGACTGGGCTGAGCGGGAACTGTACTTCCTCAGTGGTAGGGAGGCGAGCAGGCCAGAGGTGGATGAACGCAGTGCCCTTGTTTGGGTGTAGGGCCTGATCAGAGCCTGGAGGTACTGAGGTGCCGTTCCCCTCACAGCTCCGTAGGCAAGCACCATGGTCTTGTAGCGGATGCGAGCTTCAACTGGAAGCCAGTGGAGAGAGCGGAGGAGCGGGGTGACGTGAGAGAACTTGGGAAGGTTGAACACCAGACGGGCTGCGGCGTTCTGGATGAGTTGTAGGGGTTTAATGGCACAGGCAGGGAGCCCAGCCAACAGCGAGTTGCAGTAATCCAGACGGGAGATGACAAGTGCCTGGATTAGGACCTGTGCCGCTTCCTGTGTTAGGCAGGGTCGTACTCTGCGGATGTTGTAGAGCATGAACCTACAGGAACGGGCCACCGCCTTGATGTTAGTTGAGAACGACAGGGTGTTGTCCAGGATCACGCCAAGGTTCTTAGCGCTCTGGGAGGAGGACACAATGGAGTTGTCAACCGTGATGGCGAGATCATGGAACGGGCAGTCCTTCCCCGGGAGGAAGAGCAGCTCCGTCTTGCCGAGGTTCAGCTTGAGGTGGTGATCCGTCATCCACACTGATATGTCTGCCATACATGCAGAGATGCGATTCGCCACCTGGTCATCAGAAGGGGGATAGGAGAAGATTAATTGTGTGTCGTCTGCATAGCAATGATAGGAGAGACCATGTGAGGTTATGACAGAGCCAAGTGACTTGGTGTATAGCGAGAATAGGAGAGGGCCTAGAACAGAGCCCTGGGGACACCAGTGGTGAGAGCGCGTGGTGAGGAGACAGATTCTCGCCACGCCACCTGGTAGGAGCGACCTGTCAGGTAGGATGCAATCCAAGCGTGGGCCGCGCCGGAGATGCCCAACTCTGAGAGGGTGGAGAGGAGGATCTGATGGTTCACAGTATCGAAGGCAGCCGATAGGTCTAGAAGGATGAGAGCAGAGGAGAGAGAGTTAGCTTTAGCGGTGCGGAGCGCCTCCGTGATACAGAGAAGAGCAGTCTCAGTTGAATGACTAGTCTTGAAACCTGACTGATTTGGATCAAGAAGGTCATTCTGAGAGAGATAGCGTGAGAGCTGGCCAAGGACGGCACGTTCAAGAGTTTTGGAGAGAAAAGAAAGAAGGGATACTGGTCTTTAGTTGTTGACATCGGAGGGATCGAGTGTAGGTTTTTTCAGAAGGGGTGCAACTCTCGCTCTCTTGAAGACGGAAGGGACGTCGCCAGCGGTCAGGGATGAGTTGATGAGCGAGGTGAGGTAAGGGAGAAGGTCTCCGGAAATGGTCTGGAGAAGAGAGGAGGGGATAGGGTCGAGCGGGCAGGTTGTTGGGCGGCCGGCCGTCACAAGACGCAAGATTTCATCTGGAGAGAGAGGGGAGAAAGAGGTCAGAGCACTCACAGATAATGTCTTTGCAGTTTTGAAAACGTCAGAGTGTTTTCTTTCCAAAGCTGCCAATTATATGCATAGTCGAGCATCTTTTTGTGACAAAATATTGCGCTTAAAACGGGCACGTTTTTTTATCCAATAATGACATAGCGCCCCCATAGGTTGAAGAGGTTAATTTAAATTAATTCCAGGTGACTACCTCATGAAGCTGGTTGAGAGAATGCCAAGCGTGTGCAAAGCTGTCTTCAAGGCAAAGAGTGGCAATTTGAAGAATCTCAAGTATAAAATATATTTTGATTTGTTTCACACTTTTTGGTTACTACATGATTCCATATGTGTTATTTCATAGTTTTGATGTCTTCACTATTATTCTACAATGTAGAAAATAGTAAAAATAAAGAAAAACCCTTGAATGAGTAGGTGTTCTTTTGACCGGTAGTGTATGTTGAAGAGGGTGGGGCTTAAGCTTCATCACTGTCTCACCCCCTGGCCCTGTGGAAAGAAATGTGTGTGTTATTTGCCTATTTTAACCGCACACTTGTTGTTTATGTACATGGATTTTATAATGTCGTATATATTTTTTTCCCAGCGCCACTTTCCATCAATTTGTATAGCAGGCCCTCATGCCATTGAGCTTTTTAGAAATCAACAAAGCATGAGAAGACTTTGCCTTTGTTTTGGTTTGTTTGTTTGTCAATTAGGGTGTGCAGGGTGATTATGTAGTTTGTCGTACGGTAATTTGGTAAAAAGCCAATTTGACATTTGCTTAGTACATTGTTTTCGCTGAGGAAATTTTCCCAAGGTTGCTGTTGACGCATATGCCACGGTAGTTATTGGGGTCAAAATTTGTGGATTGGGGTGATTAGTCCCTGGTTCCAAATATTGGGGAACATGCCAGAGCTGAGAATGATGGTAAAGAGTTTATGTAAAGCCAATTGGAATTTGTGGTCTAAATATGTGACCGACCAACTCAAATCGGTGTTATGTAGCAATTTTTTACATTTATTTGATTTTTTACATTGGATAAAAGTAAACTCAAAGCTACAAAATGGTATATCATACACTACAGTTGAGGAATAAGGGGAAAGTTATTCTGCTTAGAAAGTTGATCAACTTGTAAACTCACTTTTGAGAGAATGGCCTTTGAATATTTTTGTACTACTACTAGAAAGCCCTTCTTTGTCTACACCCATTCAGCATTGTTCACACCCTCTTAAGCTTTAGCCCCACCCATCTCTTTAAGGGTTGATCACAGTGTTCTGTACTAACAGCAGTCAAGCATCCACCTAACTTGCTAGCTACTTCCAGACACAAATGAGAGAACAGCTCACTGAACATTACTCACCCTAGCAGAGCTGGTTAGGCTGTTATGTTATCCAGAGCGTTGGGGACTGCAACTGTGCTGTCAGATTGTCCGTTTGTAAATTTAGAGTGTAGGTCCTCTTGGTGTGGGTTCTCTCGGTGCAGGTAATTCGGGAGGGTCTCTTGCAGGTCTGGTAGGGTGTCTCGCTGGTCTGGACGGGGTGTCTGTTGCTCTGTGGCTCCTGTGTGAGGTGCTGGGGCTACGGTTGAGGGTGATGTCCTTCACGGTCCTGGCAAAAGTTAGGATTGCTGCCTTGTAGATGAGGACCTGGTCGTAAA
>NC_068450.1:33193434-33218434 GCF_023373465.1 Oncorhynchus keta
GAGAGAGGGAGATACAGAGAGAGAGGGAGATACAGAGAGAGAGGGAGATACAGAGAGAGAGGGAGAGACAGATACAGAGAGAGAGGGAGAGACAGATACAGAGAGAGAGGGAGAGACAGATACAGAGAGAGAGGGAGAGACAGAGAGAGAGGGAGAGACAGAGAGAGAGGGAGATACAGAGAGAGAGGGAGATACAGAGAGAGGGAAATACAGTTGAGGTCGGAAGTTTACATACACTTAGGTTGGAGTATTTAAAACTTGTTTTTCAACCACTCCACAAATTTCTTGTTAACAAACTATAGTTTTGGCAAGTCGGTTAGGACATCTACTTTGTGCTTGACACAAGTAGTTTTTCCAACAATTGTTTACAGACAGATGATTTCACTTATAATTCACTGTATCACAATTCCAGTGGGTCAGAAGTTTACATACACTAAGTTGATGATGTCCAGAAAATGATGTCATGGCTTTAGAAGCTTCTGATAGGCTAACTGACATCATTTGAGTCAATTGGAGGTGTAGCTGTGGATGTATTTCAAGGCCTACCTTCAAACTCATGGGAAAATCAAAAGAAATCAGCCAAGACCTCCACAGAAGTCTGGTTCATCCTTGAGAGCAATTTCCACATACCTGAGGTACCACGTTCATCTGTACAAACACTAATTCCCCATTTTAAACACCAATGGGACCACACTGTCACGCCCTGACCTTAGAGAGCCGTTTTATTTCTCTATTTGGTAAGGTCAGGGTGTGATGTGGGGTGGGCATCTTTGTTCTATTTTCTATGTTTTGTGTTTCTTTGTTTTGCCCGGGTATGGTTCTCAATCAGGGACAGCTGACTATCGTTGTCTCTGATCGGGAACCATACTTAGGCAGCCCTTTTTCCCCACCTATGATTGTGGTTAGTTAACTTTGTTTGAAGCACTTAGCCCTGTTGAGCATCACGGTTGTGTTCTTGGCGGCGTTTATCTTAAATAAAAATAAATGCCCGAGACACACACAGACGTCACACCGCTCAGGAAGGAGACAAGTTCTGTCTCCTGGAGATGAATGTACGTTGGTGGGAAAAGTGCAAATCAATCTCAGAACAAAAGCGAAGGACCTTGTGAAGATGCTGGAGGAAACAGGTACGAAAGTATCTATATCCACAGTAAAACGAGTCCAATATCGACATAACCTGAAAGTCCACTTTTTGGAGAAATGTCCTCTGTTCTGATGAAATAAAAATAGAACTGTTTGGCCCTAATGACCATCGTTATGTTTGGTGGAAAAAGGGGGAGGCTTGCAAGCCAAATAACACCATCCCAACTGTGAAGCACAGGGGTGGCAGCATCATGTTGTGGGGGTGCTTTGCTGCAGGAGGGACTGGTGCACTTCACAAAATATATGTCATCATGTGGAAGGAAAATTATGTGGATATATTGAAGCAACATCTCAAGACATCAGTCAGGAAGGTAAAGAAAGCGTGGTCGCAAATGGGTCTTCCAAATGGACAATGACCCCAAGCATACTTACAAAGTTGTGGCAAAATGGCTTAAGGACAACAAAGTCAAGGTATTGGAGTGGCCATCACAAAGCCTTGACCTCAATCCTATAGAGGATTTGTGGGCAAAACTGAAATAGTGTGTGCGAGCAAGGAGGCCTACAACCCTGGCTCAGTTATACCAGCTCTGTCAGGAGGAATGAGCCAAAATTCACCCAGCTTATTGTGGGAAGCCTGTGGAAGGCTACCCGAAATGTTTGACCCAAGTTAAACAATTTAAAGGCAATGCTACAGGAAATGAGTGTATGTAAACTGCTGACCCACTGGGAATGTGATGAAAGAAATAAAAGCTGAAATAAATCACTCTCTACTATTATTCTGACATTTCCCATTTTTAAAATAAGGTGGTGATCCTAACTGACTTAAGACAGGGAATTCTTACTAGGATTAAATGCCAGGAATTGTGAAAAACTGAGTTTAAATGTATTTGGCTATGGTGTATGTAAACTTCTGACTTCAACTTTAGATACAGAGAGAGGGAGATAGATGCTGAGGGGGAGGGAGAGAGAGGGAAAGAGTCAGAAACAGAGAGAGAGAGAAACAGAGAGGGAGAGATCCAGAGTGAGAAGGAGAGAGTAGGAAAGAGAGAGCCAGACAGACAGACAGACAGACAGACAGAGAGAGAGAGGTGATTTCTCAAGCCAAGCATGTGACACAGGACCTGGGTTACAGGGTTCCCTGGAGGCCTGATCAAAGCGGTGATGTTGTCTTGTTCAAAGTCAACCGAACAGAAAGACGTTTCATTCAGTCTCCAGGTGTCACCTGAGAAACTCACCAATGTCACACTCACCAATGACATTTCAAAGGCCCCTTTGAGATGGGAAGAAAAGCATGATGCTAAACCAATTTTCCATATGAAATGTAGGGGGTGAGCGCAGGGCTCATGACAGCCATTCCCAGGTCTTATTGTCAGGTCTGCAGTGTGCTAACTGTTTGCTTACAGCTATTCACCAGACAGTAACACTGTGGATCCTATGTTGTTTCTCCAGAACTGAGACTGAAATGGAAAAAGTTTTAAAATGTTTGATAGAAAATATGTTATATGAAGACCTGTCTGTCTGTCTGTCTCCACCTCCTCCCTCCTTCCATCACAGGCCCTTTAAATGCCCCAGCTGAGGATGATATCGGTGTGGATTTGTTTACTCTTCTTCCCACACATTGTACAGGCTCACATGATCATGACCTTGTCTCCCTCCCCACTCTCCCCCCTCCCGCCCCTAGACCTGCAACACACAATGCATTTAATCATTTTCATCCACCACCACACACACTCAGCCAGCGGTCAGTCAGTCGGACTCCCTTCATGTTCCCGGCCTTATCAGACAAGCCATGGCTTCTCCTCTGAGGTAGATAACTACGTCTGCTCAGTTCCGGGTGTGCCGTCATTTAGGTATGTTTGACCTGCTGGAGCCAATTCAATCAGTTTCTACCCACAAGTAATATCCTCCCACCTGCCCTTATCTCTGGCTGTAAATTAGAGAGCACCAGCTTGTAGAGCCCAGAAGCAGAGCAGCACAACTATTCTCAGTGATAGGGAGAATGGTAAATACAGGGTGTTAGCTAGGTTGTGGGGTATTGTGTAAGAGACTATGAGGCGGTGGGGACTTTGCCTTGGCGACGCAGCTGGGTTAGCAGCCCATGCCCCTTTATACCCAGGGCTGGCAGGCTGGCAGCACATCACAGTCTTAGCTTCACAGACTCTGGTTCTGGCACGCTCAGTCGGAATGGCCGGGCAGGGGGGATGCTGCCTCGATGCTCCAGAACCGCCTCTGGAGTCGCAGCCTTTTAGAATCTTATCTTGCTATGAGACATTTGAGGAGAGCTTGCTGTACTTTGCCAAGAAGTACACAGCAGTAAGATTGCGTCTCCCGCTCTCTCTCTCCTCTCCCCTTATCTGGGTTGCTTTAGAACTCTGGACGGGAGATTGACAAAGGCCTGTTTAGGTTGGAAGTTTAGTTTCGTGCGCTTCCATGTTGTTGATACAAATGGGCATGAAACACTACTTCTCCTCAGCTGTGTGCCATAAGGCAATGCCTTAATTAGTTGGTGCGCAGGACAGATGATATTACTCTCTCTTAAAGGAACTGTCCATTGTTTCCTGATTTCTATGAAATATGACCTATAATTAATCATAAAATGAGTTTCCTTCCAGAGAAATGTCATTAAAAAGAGTACCAGTCAGAAGTTTGTACACACCTACTCTTTCAAGGGCTTTTCTTTATTTTTACTATTTATTTTCTACATTGTAGAATAATAGTGAAGACATCAAAACTATGAAATAACACATATGGAATCATGTAGTAATCAAAAAAGTGTTCAAAAAAAAATCTAAATATATTTTATACTTGAGATTCTTCAAAGTAGCAACCCTTTGCCTTGATGCCAGCTTTGCACACGCTTGGCATTCTCTCAACCAGCTTCATGAGGTAGTCATTTCAATTAACAGGTGTGTGTTTGAGCCAATCAGTTGTGTTGTGACAAGGTAGAGGTGGTATACAGAATATAGCCCTATTTGGTAAAAGACCAAAAAAAAAAAATGTCCATATTATGTATGGCAAGAACAGCTCAAACAAGCAAAGAGAAACGACAGTCCATCATTACTTTAAGACATGAAGGTCAGTCAATATGGAACATTTCAACAACTTTATTCAAGTTTATTCAAGTGCAGTTGCAAAAACCATCAAGCACTATGATGAAACTGGCTCTCATGAGGACCGCCACAGTAAAGGAAGATCCGGAGTTACAACACATCTCCAGCCTGTGTAAGGGCTATTTGACCAAGAAGGAGAGTGATGGAGTGCTGCATCAGATGACCTGGCCTCCACAATCACCAAAACTCAACCAAATTGAGATGGTTTGAGATGAGTTTGACCGCAGAGTGAAGGGAAAGCAGCCAACAAGTTCTCATCATATGTTGGTACTCCTTCAAGACTGTTTGAAAAGCATACCAGGGAAGCTGGTTGAGAGAATGCCAAGAGTGTGCAAAGCTGTCATCAAGGCAAAGTGTGGCTACTTTGAAAAATCTCAAATCTCAAATATATTTTGATTTGTTGAACTGGTACTGGTACCAGTACCAGATCAATGTGCAGGGGAATTAAGTATTTGAGGTAGATACTATACGTACATGAAGGCACGGTAAAGTGACTAGGCATCAGGATAGATGATAAAAAGAGTAAAATATTGAACAGATTAGCAGCAGCATATGATGAGTGTTAAAGTGTGTGTTATGTGTGTGCGTTTGTGTTCTGTCGGTATGTGTGTTTGTTTTATGTGTGTGCGTGCATATGTCCCTATGCTCCTGTGTCACAGAATGTTCAGAGCCAACTGTTTACTTTAGAGGGAGCTAATACAGTATGGCAGTCCTTCTGCCGGTATTCTCATGCTAATGCTAACCTCTCATGCTAATGCTAACCTCTCATGCTAATGCTAACCTCTCATGCTAATGCTAACCTCTCATGCTAATGCTAACCTCTCATGCTAATTCTAACCTACATTTACATTTACATTTAAGTCATTTAGCAGACGCTCTTATCCAGAGCGACTTACAAATTGGTGCATTCACCTTATGACATCCAGTAGAACAGTCACTTTACAATAGTGCATCTAAATCTTAAAGGGGGGGGGGTGAGAAGGATTACTTATCTTATCCATACTAATGCTAACCTTGCTAATGCTAACAATCATAAACTAATCTCTAAAGATATACATATACTGTACATAATGCTTCTTATCAAGCCTTTCCTATCGCCTCCAAGCTTCCTTTTCACTAGTCTTGGCTTCAACCGAGACCTTTTAATCACCGTTTTTTCTATAACTACCATATCATAATCCATGTCTTATGTTGAATTACAGAAATGTGTATTTTTTTGTGACATTCAGAGTATTCTAGACATACTGATTTGACATGATATTATTTTTTAGTTAGCCATATATTTAAACCACTCCAATTCTCTTTTCTGAGGGAGACCAGGTGCACAATTCTCTTTTCTGAGGGAGACATGGCTACGAGGGCAGATACATAGGACAATCAAATGAGATGATTCGAATCACTTTGTAGAGGACCTAAAAAACGGCAGACCACAGAATCTCTGATTGTCCATTTATAGACGGTGACACTCTCACCACCATTGTCATCGTCCTCCACTGACCCGTAACTCACACCCACCATCTGAAAACACCCAGTCACCCATTCTCTATGTCCCCAAAGTCACTCACTACAACCCTACACCAGAATGTCTCAGAGGAGTTTTCTGCTTTACATGCCTCTCCCCTCTGCTCCTCCTCCCACCTCATCTCCCCTCTCTCACTCCATTATAGGAGCCAGCGGCCCCAGTGCATGTGCACTCCTCTGGATGCCTAGTGGAGCGCAGCGGGCCTGAAGATGAGCTAATGTGGCGTTGTCTCCCCGCCAGTGCCCTCCCCGGTTCCTACTGGCCCTCCCATCCTTCCTCTCTGTGCTTCTTCCTTCAGTTAGCATCCAGGCTTATCTCTATTGTCTCCTCTGCTCTAGAGGCTGGCTTTTAATCCAGTGGGATGGGGATGGGGGTGGGCATGAGGGTGAGCATGGTGATGGCAGGGAACAGACTGTGAATGTTGAGCTCTCCATGGAACGCCTGCCATTAATTCACTCTCCCCCAGTGAACATTGTGTGTGTGTGCACAGACCTTTTTTTTTTTGTGTGTGTGTGTGTGTGTGGGGGGCAGGTGATCAAAATAAACACACTGGTTGAGCCCTATCTGTGCACGTGCCTGTGTGTGTATATGTATGTGTGAGAGAGAAGGAGAGAAAGAAAGAGAGAGTGAGAGATAGTGTCTGTATGTGTTTGTTATGGGGGTCAAATGTGATGCATGTGTTGGTGTTTGTGTTTATGTGGAAGCGTGTGTGTGTGTGTTTGGGGGATGCCGATGGATGTGTGTCTGTTAAGTTTACAACCACACAACATTTGTCTGAGCTGAGAAATGTTTCCCGTGTTGCTTATGGGCGCCCTTGTGTTCACTCACACACGTCAGCCTGTGTACGCCTGTGTGAAATTAAATCCATGTCAGCAGGCAGGCGTTCAGATAAGATTAACAGGACTTGACATTTTCTAGTTTAGAGACAGATGCTTGCTCCAATTCCTCCTTCGGGAAACATCCCTCCTTTCTTCTGCCCTCCTGCAAATTAAATTAATTTCATATCTTTCTCATTTAGCCAATACAGTGATCAAAAGGATTTATTTTTCAGCATTAAATAAAGTAAAAATATGTTCTGACACAGAGCCATGATTAGGAAGGCCTGGGTAAGTTCAAGACAGTTATTTTATCTAATCTCAAGTGTCCAAAATGGATGCCTTAGCCAGGATTTGCTGTATGGATTTACCTCAGGAGACAGACCATACTGTATACCAGTGAATTTAGCCTCACTGTGATTATCTGTCTCTTCCCTCCTCTCCCCACTGCAACAACTTGTTCCACTGAAATCCCCGGGGAGTCACTACCTGAACCTGCAACAAAATGATTGACATATGGGCAGTACCGAAAATGATCTACATGTGGGCAGTTCCAAAAATAAACTACATATGGGCAGTACCAAAAATAAACTACATATGGGCAGTACCAAAAATGATCGACATATGGGCAGTACCAAAAATAAACTTACATACTCTATGGGCAGTACCGAAAATAAACTACATATGGGCAGTACCAAAATTGATCGACATATGGGCAGTACCAAAAATAAGATACATATGGGCAGTACCAAAAATAAACTACATATGGGCAGTACCAAAAATGATAGACATATGGGCAGTACCAAAAATAAACTACATATGGGCAGTACCAAAAATAAACTACATATGGGCAGTACCAAAAATAAACTACATATGGGCAGTACCAAAAATAAACTACATATGGGCAGTACCAAAAATGATCGACATATGGGCAGTACCAAAAATTATCGACATATGGGCAGTACCAAAAATGATCGACATATGGGCAGTACCAAAAATAAACGACATATGGGCAGTACCAAAAATAAACTACATATGGGCAGTACCAAAAATAAACTACATATGGGCAGTACCAAAAATAAATGACATATGGGCAGTACCAAAAATAAACTAAATTTGGGCAGTACCAAAAATAAACTACATATGGGCAGTACCAAAAATGATCTACATATGGGCAGTACCAAAAAAGATCTACATATGGGCAGTACCAAAAAAGATCTACATATGGGCAGTACCAAAAATTATCGACATATGGGCAGTACCAAAAAAGATCTACATATGGGCAGTACCAAATAAGATCTACATATGGGCAGTACCAAAAATTATCGACATATGGGCAGTACCAAAAATGATCGACATATGGGCAGTACCAATAATAAGATACATATGGGCAGTACCAAAAATAAACTACATACTGTATGGGCAGTACCAAAAATAAACTATATATGGGCAGTACCAATAATAAGATACATATGGGCAGTACCAAAAATAAGATACATATGGGCAGTACCAAAAATAAACTACATATGGGCAGTACCAAAAATGATAGACATATGGGCAGTACCAAAAATAAACTACATATGGGCAGTACCAAAAATAAACTACATATGGGCAGTACCAAAAATAAACTACATATGGGCAGTACCAAAAATAAACTACATATGGGCAGTACCAAAAATGATCGACATATGGGCAGTACCAAAAATTATCGACATATGGGCAGTACCAAAAATGATCGACATATGGGCAGTACCAAAAATAAACGACATATGGGCAGTACCAAAAATAAACTACATATGGGCAGTACCAAAAATAAACTACATATGGGCAGTACCAAAAATAAATGACATATGGGCAGTACCAAAAATAAACTAAATTTGGGCAGTACCAAAAATAAACTACATATGGGCAGTACCAAAAATGATCTACATATGGGCAGTACCAAAAAAGATCTACATATGGGCAGTACCAAAAAAGATCTACATATGGGCAGTACCAAAAATTATCGACATATGGGCAGTACCAAAAAAGATCTACATATGGGCAGTACCAAATAAGATCTACATATGGGCAGTACCAAAAATTATCGACATATGGGCAGTACCAAAAATGATCGACATATGGGCAGTACCAATAATAAGATACATATGGGCAGTACCAAAAATAAACTACATACTGTATGGGCAGTACCAAAAATAAACTATATATGGGCAGTACCAATAATAAGATACATATGGGCAGTACCAAAAATGATCGACATATGGGCAGTACCAAAAATAAGATACATATGGGCAGTACCAAAAATAAACTACATATGGGCAGTACCAAAAATAAACTACATATGGGCAGTACCAAAAATAAACGACATATGGGCAGTACCAAAAATAAACTAAATTTGGGCAGTACCAAAAATAAACTACATATGGGCAGTACCAAAAATGATCTACATATGGGCAGTACCAAAAATAAACTACATTTGGGCAGTACCAAAAATAAACTATATATGGGCAGTACCAAAAATTATCGACATATGGGCAGTACCAATAATAAGATACATATGGGCAGTACCAAAAATAAACTACATATGGGCAGTACCAATAATAAGATACATATGGGCAGTACCAAAAATAAACTACATATGGGCAGTACCAAAAATAAACTACATACCGTATGGGCAGTACCAAAAATAAACTATATATGGGCAGTACCAAAAAAGATCTACATATGGGCAGTACCAAAAATTATCGACATATGGGCAGTACCAAAAAAGATCTACATATGGGCAGTACCAAATAAGATCTACATATGGGCAGTACCAAAAATGATCGACATATGGGCAGTACCAAAAATAAGATACATATGGGCAGTACCAAAAATAAACTACATATGGGCAGTACCAAAAATAAACTACATATGGGCAGTACCAAAAATAAACGACATATGGGCAGTACCAAAAATAAACTAAATTTGGGCAGTACCAAAAATAAACTACATATGGGCAGTACCAAAAATGATCTACATATGGGCAGTACCAAAAATAAACTACATTTGGGCAGTACCAAAAATAAACTATATATGGGCAGTACCAAAAATTATCGACATATGGGCAGTACCAATAATAAGATACATATGGGCAGTACCAAAAATAAACTACATATGGGCAGTACCAATAATAAGATACATATGGGCAGTACCAAAAATAAACTACATATGGGCAGTACCAAAAATAAACTACATACCGTATGGGCAGTACCAAAAATAAACTATATATGGGCAGTACCAATAATAAGATACATATGGGCAGTACCAAAAATGATCGACATATGGCAGTACCAAAAATAAGATACATATGGGCAGTACCAAAAGTCAACTACATATGGGCAGTACCAAAAATAAACTACATTTGGGCAGTACCAAAAATCAGCGATCTAAGGATTTTGTCTCTTCACACCAAAGTCTGCAGAGCCGGGATGGTTGTATTCCCCTTATATATAACATTTTATGGGTTGCAAGAATTTTGTATAATAAGTAAAAGACAAAAACTGTACGTTTTGAATCTGGCGTTGTTTTGCGTATCAGTTCATAAACCATGTGCCATGGAATTGTTACATTCAACATCTCCTCCCAACCTTTATGGCGCAGCTGTCAATTTTATGGTTCTTAAATTAAACTGGTATACTTTTTATTTATAACAATTTTCTTTAGCCAATTTTGGTCTGTAATGCAGGGCCGACAGACAAGTTCCCTACCTTCTCCCCCTTCCACTTACTTCTTCCATTTTTGCGGTAATGCTGCAGTCAGTTGGTTGTCATTTTGAGTAGAGCTGTCACACCCTGACCTTGGAGATCCCTGTTTATTCTCTATATTTTCGTTAGGTAGGGGTGTGACTAGGGTGGGTACTCTAGTTTTTGTATATCTATGTTTTCTTTTTCTTTGTTGGCCTAGTATGGTTCCCAATCAGAGGCAGCTGTCTATCGTTGTCTCTGATTGGGGGTCATACTTAGGCAGCCCGTTTGTGTGTTGTGGGATCTTTGTTTGGTTGCATGTATTTTTGCACGACAAAGCTTTTTGGTCCTTGTATTGTTTTTTTTGCTGGTTCACATTTTAATAAACTATGATGAACTTATATTACGCTGAGCCTTGGTCTACCCTTAACGACGAACGTTACAAGAGCAGACATCTCCATATACCT
This sequence comes from Oncorhynchus keta, assembly GCF_023373465.1. Taxonomy (NCBI): domain Eukaryota; kingdom Metazoa; phylum Chordata; class Actinopteri; order Salmoniformes; family Salmonidae; genus Oncorhynchus; species Oncorhynchus keta. The sequence goes on from NC_068450.1 coordinate 33,204,157, forward strand.
TTGTTAACTGCATTTGTGACATATCTAGGTAATTGACATATTACTGAGAATATTGATGTGTGACATAACTCATCCAATAACTAGTTAATTTACTCTTATCATGTTACTGAGAGTATGGATGTCGTACTGAACTCCTTAAGTGTCCTGTTGTATCGAAAATGGGAGTAGCAAGACATTTGTCTTGCTTACGAGCAGTAATAGCCTGCAGTATAGTACAGCTCTGGGCCCAACCCTGTCTTGTTTAATCGGAGTAAATAGATCATCCTTTTGAAATCGAGCATCGAGACAAGAACCTTGAACAGCGTTAAAATAAATGAGATCATAATTGCGTAACTACAGTGGATGTAGTGTATGTAGTGTGTCATCAATGAAAAGTAATATGTGTTTCTATTCTGCCTGCTGAGGCGGATAGAGCATTTTCAAACGTTAATCTGGCAGCGTTGGTTAATGTAAGTTGATATGGCTGAAACACATTGGGGAGCCCATCATCATAAGGCCTCGACGAACCAGGATGAATGATGCTTTCTCAGCACCTTCATTGTAGAACTGCTGTGGTGTGTGTGTGTGATTGTGATTGTGTGAGTGTATGTGTGTGACAGAGAGTAGGGGAAGTGTGAAGTCATTGATCAGTGTGTGTTGTGTTGGAAATGTGATCAGTGGTGTGTGTGTGTGTCTGTCAGTGTGTGTTGGAAGTTTGGTCAGTGTTGTGTGTATGTGGTAGGAGTGTTGCTGTATGTCACAGCCGAAGGCAGAGAGTTTATTCACATTCGCCAGGTTTCCCAGCAGGCTTAGCACCTGATTCCTAATCCCAGGGAGTGCTGAGTAATTGTCAGGGAGGGATTGGAAACAAGGTCCACCCTCCGCTCTCTAAGAACACCACCAAATTGCCATTCCTTAGCCAGGAACTAATCCCTTATGGTGCCAGATACTGCTCGGGAGAAGACTTCATTGCTGGAGGGGTCTTTGCAGTGAAGGACGTTGCTAGCAGTCAATGAGGATTTTAGCATGTGTTTTCTCTTTGTGAGAAACTGAGGTTTCGTCAGTGTGTTTGTGTGTTTATGTGTGTGGTTAGCTATGTATTTGTGTGTGTGTGTGTGTTCCACAGCTTGTCATATTTATGAATCTCTTCATTGTCATTTTTGGATTTGATTTGTCAGGTGGTCATGCGTGTCTCAGCCCTCTGGGGTGGAACTAATGAACGAATGCAATTATCCTCTGGATTGAACCTGTTACTGTTTTGACACACACCGTCTGCGCCACGCTTCATTAGCTGAGGTACTTGACCATAAGCAACGCGGTCTTTCGGGATGCTAAGGATTTAGCAAGGGTCTCAAGCACAAGTATGAGTCAATATTATTCTATATTGGCTGGTAAAATGATAAATGATAAAGGAGCTTGAAGAAGTGCTCAACTGTTTTGGAAAGACTGCGGATAGCATTCTGTTATTTCGTTGAAGTCACAGAACCAAGTCTTATTTACAGTGTATTCAGAAAGTATTCACAACCCCTGACTTTTCACACATTTTGTTGTGTTACAGCCTGAATTTAAAATGGATTCCATTTAGGTTTGGCCTTCACACAATTTCTGCTAATGTCAAAGTGGAGTAATGTTTTTCGAATATTTTACAAATCAATACAAAATGAAATGCTGAAATGTCTTGAGTCAATAAGTATTCAACCCTTTTGTTATGGCCTAAATAAGTTCCGGAATGTGCTTAACAAGTTGCATAATAAGTTGCATGGACTCGCTCTGTGTGCAATAAAAGTGTTTAACATGCTTTTTTAAATGACTACCTCATCTCTGTACCCCACACATACAATTATCTGTATGGTTCCTCATTTGAGCAGTGAATTTCAACAACATTGTAGTTACTGGGGCAGCAGGGTAGCCTAGTGGTTAGAGAGTTGGACTAGCTAACTGTAAAGGTTGCAAGTTCAAATCCCAGAGCTGACAAGGTATAAATCTCTCGTTCTGCACCTGAACAGGCAGTTAACCCACTGTTCCTAGGCCGTCATTGAAAATAAGAATTTGTTCTTAACTGACTTGCCTAGTTAAATAAAGGTACAATTTTTTAAAACTCCACAGTACTAAAACCTAAATGACAGAGTGAAAAGAAGGAAGCCTCTAAAGAATAACAATATTTTTTTAAATGCTCTAAAGTAAAGCTGCATAAAATGTGAGAAAGACATTTTTTTCTGAGTACCACTCTTTGCATTTTCAAGCATGGTGGTGGCTGCATCATGTTATGGGAATGCTTGTCATCGGCAAGGGCAAGGGAGGTTTTTAAATAAAAAGATTTACAAAATAGAGTTAAGCAGGGACAAAATCCTAGAGGAACACCTGATTCAGTCTGCTTTCCAACAGACACTGGGAGACAAATTCCCCTTTCAGCAGGACAATAACCTTAAACACAAGGCCAAATATACACTGAAGTTGCTTACCAAGACGATAATGAATATTCCTGAGTGGCCTAGTTACAGTTTTGACTTAAATTGGCTTGACTTGAAAATGGCTGTTTAGCAATGATCAACAACCAACTTGACAAAGCTTGAAGAATTTTGAAAAGAATAATGTGCAAATATTGTACAACCCAGGTGTGCAAAGCTCTTAGAGACTTACCCAGAAATACTCCCAGCTGTAATTGCTACCAAAGGAGATTCTAACATTGACTCAGGGGTGTGAATACTTATTCAAATTAGATATTTCTCAATTTAATTTGAAATACAAACATGTTTTCACTTTGTCATTATGTGGTATCGTGTGTAGATCGGTGAGAATATATATATATATTTAATCCATTTTGAATTCAGGCTGAACACAACAAAATATGTAGTAAGTCAAGGGTTGTGAATACTTTCTGAAGGCACAGAACGTCAAAGAACTTTGGATGTTTGTCGCCGTAGCTAAAACTGATTACAGGACTGCACAGCGGCTAGCTGTAGAATATTCTGTAAGCAGCAATACATCCACACTACTTAGGGAGAGTTAATCATGTATTTGAGCAGGAGCCAAGTGTTGGAATATAGCTAATGTAATGCGACAAACCTTATTCACATAGTCAGGGGGAGGGAGTCGAAAATAACAGCCGGGCCGACATCTCACCTTGAGTCTCTCTAATGTCTGTGATTGAGCTGAGAAGCGGGACGCGAGGACAGCCGTGATACGATCTATGTTAATGTATCAAATGCAGTCATTTTAGGTAAATAGTCCCCCTGCGTATCCCTCCTCACTTTGTCAACAGAAAGATGACGGCGGCAGGCGGTGGGATATTTACTGTCTGCCATGAAGGTTGGCGTGACACACCTGAATGGCTGTGTATAAATTACGTTTCTGGGCCTACTTGGTGTAGTGTAGCGTATGCTAGGTAGGCATCACAGAGAGAAAGTAATGGTTTGAGGGGGGCTCCTGATGGCATTAGGAGTTATGTGACTCTGTGAAATTGAACAAACAAGTTAATACAATCCCCTGGCAATCTTTCACCCGGGAGTATGCTGACGTGGACAGGCTAGGCATTGAAATGTGTGGCGCTGGCCGTTATTTGTGTGGCGGACAGATGCCAGGCGGGCTTTCATCAGAAACACATAGATTCCAAATGAAGGTATTCACCGCAGTATTTATGTATGTAAGTAACTCACGGAGGGATGTCGATTCCCCTTCGAATGGGGATGGGAGGCAGAGAGGTCGGCTGGGATGTGGGTTGCCATCGTGGTGGTGTCGGTAGGATCGGGCTGGCGGGGAGCTGCTGGGGATTGTGGGTGATTGAGAGGGTTGTCACAGCACCTGCGGGCACAGCCCCTGACAAACTCTTCCAGGGCCATGAATAATGCCTGAGTGATGGCCGCTGTAATGGCGCCAGGCAGCAGGACGTGACAAGCACCTCAGGCTATGGGTGAACGGGAGTCTCAACCACGCGCATACCGGAGGATAGAGATGTAGCAACCTACTCCATTGGTCACACCACTGCCGGCCAGAGTAAAGCGCTGAGTTTAGATTGACTGATAGGGAAAGAACTGTACTAGGCTACATGGGAGCTGTGTACAGTAGTTGTTTTCTAGAGCTGAGCCCTCTAGAGCCCTCTAGAGCTGACAGTTTGGACCAATTACATCTCCTTTGTAACACAAAATGGACAATTAAAGCAATTAAAACACCAAACTGAAAATTAACTGTTGTTTTCTTCACTTAAGTTTCTAGGTGCTTTGTTTATGAGAGCCATTAAGAAACACAGATAAATGGATGTGTTGTGAAGGTAGGTTGTCAACACATAGCAACAGAGGACTCTGGCAATCAGGCTGTCTAATTGTGAAAGATTCATGGTGGATTCAGAAATAGCTCTCGCCTCTCTCTCTGTAAGCACTGAGGTCATGAGCATCACTCAGGCTCTCGCGCGTATCCTTCAGAGTGTGTGTGCGTCTCTCTCTCTCTCTCTCTCTCTCTCTCTCTCTCTCTCTCTCTCTCTCTCTCTCTCTCTCAAACACACTCTTCCTCCTCCTCCTCTCTCTCTCTCTCTCTCTCTCTCTCTCTCTCTCTCTCTCTCTCTCTCTCTCTCTCTCACTCTCCTCCTACCTCTCACACTCACTCTGTCTCTCACACTCCCTCCCCCCTCTCTCTCTCGCTCTCTCTCTTTCTCTCTCTCTCTCTCTCTCTCTCTCTCTCTCTCTCTCTCTCTCTCTCTCTCTCTCTCTCTCTCTCTCTCTCTCTGTCTGTCTGTCTGTCTGTCTGTCTCTCACATACACTCTCTCTTCCTTCCTCTCCATTTCAATTTCAATTTAAGGGGTTTATTGGCATGGAAAACACATGTTTACTCTGCCAAAGCAAGTGAAATAGATAATAAACAAAAGTGGAAACATTACACTCAAAAACGTTCCAAAAGAATAATGACTTTTCTAATGTCATATTATGTCTATATACAGTGTTGTAATAACGAAAAGGGAAAATAAATTAACATAAATATAGGTTTGGACCTCATTTTGTGGGCAGTGTGCACATTGCCTGTCTTCTCTTGAGAGCCAGGTCTGCATTCAGCGGTCTTTCTCAATAGCAAGGCTATGCTCACTGAGTCTGTACATAGTCAAAGATGTTCTCTCTCACACTCTCTCTCTCTCTCTCTCTCTCTCTCTCTCTCTCTCTCTCTCTCTCTCTCGCAGTGCATGCTGGGAGTTGAGAGGCGGTTTTCTTGAATTTCTTCTTGGTGTTTTCTTTAAATTTTTATTTTCTATGGTGGAGTTTTAACATACTGTTAGTTTCGCGGTACCCACAGTTTTTTCAAAGTTAGGGAGGAAGAGGAAAGATTTTTAGTTTCCTGGGGTTTGGTGTGCATGATGGCTTCACAGCCTAGGGCGGAGGAGTCATTATGGCATGGATTCAGCTGTGTTCTTAAGATTGGAGCCCTAGGCGAACAGGTATTTTATTTTTTGAACCCCTTCTTCTCCCCAATTGGTAGTTACAGTCTTGTCTCATCGCTGCAACTCAGGTACGGACAAGGGACAGGAGAAGGTCAAGAGCCTTGCATCCAACGAAACACAACCCTCCCCTAACCCGAACAACGCTGGGCCAATTGTGCGCTGCCCCATGGTTCTCCCGGTCACGGCCGGGCCTAGACTCGAACCCAGAATCTCTAGTGGCACAGCTAACACTGAGATGCAGTACCTTAGACCACTGCGCCACTCGGGAGGCCAGGGAGGAGCTGAATTTATACATTCTGCATCTAGAATGAAAAAAGCTGTGGTTGTGTTCATGAAAAGAGTACATTTGGTGGGTAGGCTAATTGCTAGTGGGATATTTGTAAGGAATGTGTTGGTGCCGATTTCTCCCCTGTCGAGTCCTTTGACTAGAGTGGTAACAGCTAATTTGCCTCCGTTTATTACAGATGATCAAATCCGGAAAGAACTGAGTCTGTTTGGTAAGTTTTTTAGTGGGTTTCGTGTACAGTCGGCAGGTTTTCAGGCAGATGCCGTTGCTTCGTTCCGGAGGCAATTGTTCATGTTTCTGAATAACAATGAGCAACAGTACAATGTGCATTTTAAAATGAGGCATGGGGAGGGGCTCTACACAGGGTTTGCCAGTACAAATAGTCTGTTTTGAGTGTGGGGATTTGGGGCATAAGAGCTTTGCGTACTCATATAAAGGCCATAGACAAGGTGGGGGTACAAGAGCCAGTGGGGGAAATCGAGGTCAACGTGCAGGGGGCCATAAGACGCAGGCAGCAGAGGCTGGGCCTTATCTGGCTACGGGTGGTGGTGTAGATGAGTCTGGGTTTAGTCATACTACAGATGGTGGTGTAGATGAGTCTGGGTCTAGTCATGCTACAGATGGTGGTGTAGATGAGGTGGTGGGGTCTAGTCATGCTACAGATGGTGGTGTAGATGAAGCTGGGTCTAGTCATGCTACAGATGGTGGTGTACATGAGGTGGGGTCTAGTCATGCTACAGATGGTGGTGTAGATGAGAATGGGTCTAGTCATGCTACAGATGGTGGTGTAGGTGAGGCTGGGTCTAGTCATGCTATGGATGGTGGTGTAGATGAGACTGGGTCTAGTCATGTTATGGATGGTGGTGTAGATGAGACTGGGTCTAGTCATGTTATGGATGGTGGTGTATATGAGGCTGGGTCTAGTCATGTTATGGATGGTGGTGTAGATGAGGCTGGGTCTAGTCATGCTACAGATGGTGGTGTAGATGAGGCTGGGCCTAGTCATGCTACAGATGGCGGTGTAGATGAGGCTGGGTCTAGTCATGTTATGTTATGGATGGTGGTGTAGAAGAGGCTGTGTCGAGTCATGTTATCGATGGTGGTGTAGATAAGGCTGGGTCTAGTAGTGTTATGGATAGTGGTGTAGATGAGGCTGGGTCGAGTCATGTTATCGATGGTGGTGTAGATGAGAATGGGTCTAGTCATGCCACAGATGGTGGTGTAGATGAGTCTGGGTTTAGTCATGCTACAGATGGTGGTGTAGATGAGAATGGGTCTAGTCATGCTACAGATGGTGGTGTAGATGAGGTGGGGTATAGTCATGCTACAGATGGTGGTGTAGATGAGAATGGGTCTAGTCATGCTACAGATGGTGGTGTAGGTGAGGCTGGGTCTAGTCATGCTATGGATGGTGGTGTAGATGAGACTGGGTCTAGTCATGCTACAGATGGTGGTGTAGATGAGTCTGGGCCTAGTCATGCTACAGATGGTGGTGTAGATGAGGTGGGGTATAGTCATGCTACAGATGGTGGTGTAGATGAGAATGGGTCTAGTCATGCTACAGATGGTGGTGTAGGTGAGGCTGGGTCTAGTCATGCTATGGATGGTGGTGTAGATGAGACTGGGTCTAGTCATGCTACAGATGGCGGTGTAGATGAGACTGGGTCTAGTCATGCTACAGATGGTGGTGTAGATGAGACTGGGTCTAGTCAGTCTACAGATGGTGGTGTAGATGAGGCTGGGTCTAGTCATGCTACAGATGGTGGTGTAGATGAAGCTGGGTCTAGTCATGCTACAGATGGTGGTGTAGATGAGGTGGGGTATAGTCATGCTACAGATGGTGGTGTAGATGAGAATGGGTCTAGTCATGCTACAGATGGTGGTGTAGGTGAGGCTGGGTCTAGTCATGCTATGGATGGTGGTGTAGATGAGACTGGGTCTAGTCATGTTATGGATGGTGGTGTAGATGAGGCTGGGTCTAGTCATGTTATGGATAGTGGTGTAGATGAGGCTAGGTCTAGTCATGTTATGGATGGTGGTGTAGATGAGATTGGGTCTAGTCATGTTATGGATGGTGGTGTAGATGAGGCTGGGTCTAGTCATGTTATGGATGGTGGTGTAGATGAGATTGGGTCTAGTCATGTTATGGATGGTGGTGTAGATGAGGCTAGGTCTAGTCATGTTATGGATGGTGGTGTAGATGAGAATGGGTCTAGTCATGTTATGGATAGTGGTGTAGATGAGGCTGGGTCTAGTCATGTTATGGATGGTGGTGTAGATGAGGCTGGGTCTAGTCATGTTATGGATGGTGGTGTAGATGAGACTGGGACTAGTCATGTTATGCTAGTGGACGAGGAGAGTATAGTTGGGAAGGGTAGAGACTAGGGGGGAGGAGGGTGTCAAGCGGAAAAGGAAAAAGGGGGAGAAGAAAGGTAGTGGTAGGGGAGAGGCTGGGATGGTCAAAGGCACCAAGGAACCGTTGCCTGGTGCTCGGGAGGAGGCCCCGACCAGAGAGGAAGGGCAGGTGTTCAGGATGGGAGATGGAGATGAGGAGGAGGAAGGTGAGTCTGAGGAAGAGGATGATGAGGAGGCTTTTTTTCAGACTCCTCCTTAATGGGTCCAGAGCTGACAGCCAGTCAAGCAGATGGGTCAAAGTGCACGGTGGGGGAACTGACAGGGTTCCTGAATGAGACTAAGGGGGAAAAAGTTCATCTTGAGGCTTTTTTTCCCGATCCGGGAACGTTTGTAAGATCAGTACAACACGCTATGAAAAATGAGGAGCATGGTGTCCTCTCACCCAGGAAACGGTTTAGGTTGAGGAAGTGGGTCACAACAGTGCGTAAGGGTCTACCTTCAGACACCGTTTAGATGTATATTTTCTTTCTGACACTGGGGATTTTTGAGCTTTGCTATTGGTCCCTTTCTCTGCTGGCTTTTCTCCCACTTCTTATGGAGACTCTTTGGGTAGGCTCGCTCAATATAAATGGCGCCAGAGATGCGGGAAAGAGGAGTGTGTTGGGTGAATATGTAAAACAAAGAAAGTACAGGTGTCGTTTCTGCAGGAGACGCATAGTGATGTGTTGAATGAAGTCGATTGGGGGCTTTGGTGGAAAGGAGCAAGTTTGTTCAGACATGGGGCAAATGTTAGTGTCATTTTTGTATCTGATCTGTCTGTAAAAATGTTCTCCCCAGAGGAGATGTGTAGTGGTAGACTGGTTGTAGTAAAAGCAGAAATTAACAACAGTTTTTTTTTATACATGTGTATGCCCCTAACACAGGGAGAGAGGGGACTTCTATTTAGACAGGAACTCTCACAGATAGTGCCTGAGGAGATGCTGGTGGTCGGCAGGGACTGGAACTGCACAATGGATTTAACAAAAGACAGAAATGGGGAGGTTCCTCATTCAGGCTCAGTGGGGGATGTTAAGGGACATCCTTTAGCAGTTTGACCTGGTGGATGATTGCAGAACTAGACATCCTGACACAAGACAGTATACATGGGTGAAGGTCTTTGGAGCTAGGGTGAGTGCAGCCCAACACAAGACAGTCAGTATACATGGGTGAAGGTGTTTGGAGCTAGGGTGAGTGCAGCCCAACACAAGACAGTATACATGGGTGAAGGTATTTGGAGCTAGGGTGAGTGCAGCCCAACACAAGACAGTATACATGGATGAAGGTATTTGGAGCTAGGGTGAGTGCAGCCCAACACAAGACAGTATACATGGGTGAAGGTATTTGGAGCTTGCAGCCCAACACAAGCTACATGGGTGAAGGTATTTGGAGCAGTGCAGCCCAACACAAGACAGTATACATGGGTGAAGGTATTTGGAGCTAGGGTGAGTGCAGCCCAACACAAGACAGTATACATGGGTGAAGGTATTTGGAGCTAGGGTGAGTGCAGCCCAACACAAGACAGTATACATGGGTGAAGGTATTTGGAGCTAGGGTGAGTGCAGCCCAACACAAGAGAGTATACATGGGTGAAGGTATTTGGAGCTAGGGTGAGTGCAGCCCAACACAAGGCAGTATACAGGCAGTATACATGGGTCTTTGGAGGGTGAGTGCAGCCCAACACAAGACAGTATACATGGGTGAAGGTCTTTGGAGCTAGGGTGAGTGCAGCCCAACACAAGACAGTATACATGGGTGAAGGTCTTTGGAGCTAGGGTGAGTGCAGCCCAACACAAGACAGTATAGATGGGTGAAGGTCTTTGGAGCTAGGGTGAGTGCAGCCCAACACAAGACAGTATACATGGGTGAAGGTCTTTGGAGCTAGGGTGAGTGCAGCCCAACACAAGACAGTATACATGGGTGAAGGTATTTGGAGCTAGGGTGAGTACAGCCCAACTGGATCTGTTTTACATGTCCAGGAATCAGAGCAATAGGCTGCTGGGCGCTACTATTCTCCCGGTGGGTTTTTCAGATCACCACATAACCACGGCTCAGGTGTCTATTTCACCAGGGCCTTGGCAGGCATCTTATTGGAAGTTCAATGTATAGCTCTTACAAGATGCCTGTATCCTGTGGGTGTATGTGTCCTATGTTTTTTTCTCTCCTTCTCCCCTCACAGGTGAAAATCACTCCCCAATCAATCATCAATCAGAAGACAGTTCACAGTTCCTTTCCCTTGGTTTAAAAACCCTGTCAGTTGTTTGCTCTAGAGCTCAATCTCTCTGTAAATGCCATATGTCTGTAGATGTCTCTGTTTCACCCTCTCCTACTATGTCTCTCTATGTCTCTTTATGTATTGAGCTATCTTTTGTTTGAGCACATCCATATCACTTTGTCCTCACCAGTGGGTATTGTTTTTGGTTATGGTGTTTGTGTTTGTTTGTTGGTGGGAAAAGGGGGAACCAAGACAAGCCGCCCATGGGCATACACTACCCGTAGGTAAACTTTGTTAAAAACACTAGTTAGAACTGGGCGGACCACCCACTGTATTTTTGGTTAGTTAGTTAGCTGTTGTTGAAATAGGCTAGTCTAGATTAGGGGTGTTTTGGATGCTTATTGTTTCTTTCCTTGGGCCAGCTCAGCCCCCCCATTACTGTGTGTTTTTTAATAAACCACGTGTTTGACGGTAATTTAGTTGTCTGTGGTTATTTCGTTCTCACTTGTATTTTTTTCACTATTATAATTTGCATGAGTTATGTTACGGGTCTCGTTACCATCTCCCCTAGACTGTTGAGCCAAAAGGGATTCGTAACAATGCCACTTTTTGCTCAGGTTTCCAGACCTTTTGGGAAAGGTGGGGGCAGCGAAGTGAGGAGTATGAGTCTCTGAGTCAATGGTGGGATGTGGGGAAAGTCCAAATTCGGCTTTTCTGTTAACAGTACACAGCTCTCTCATCCTCAGAGGCTAGGAGAGTATTAGGGAAACTAGAGTGTTGTATTAGTGAGATGGAGGTAGAGATGGTGGGGCAAGGCAATGTAGGCCTCCAGGCTAATTTAGCCAAATTACGTAGGGACCTGGGCAGTTTTTTCCAGGTTAAAGCAAAGGGAGCACTTGTAAGAGCTCGGTTCTCCATGCTCAAGGAGATGGATGCTCCCAGCTCCTTCTTCTTTGGTTTGGAAAGACAGAGCAGTGAAGCCAAGGGTATGCATTGTCTACGGCTGTCTGATGGGCGGGTGACCTCTGTGGTGGGTGAGATGCGGGTGCGGACTGTGGAGTTTTATACTGAATTGTATAGGGCAGAAGTGTGTGATCCTATGTGTTCTCAAGTCTTGTTCGCAGGACTCCCTAAGCTCTCTCTGGCACAGAGGGATGAAATGGACATTCCTCTGTTGTCCCATGAACTGGCAGAGGCCGTAACCCAGATGTCCCCCGGTCCCATTTGGACTCGATAGTACATAAGGACCAATCATATTGTGTACCGGGACGCTCAATCACGGACAACTTTTTCTTAATTAGGGACATGTTGGACTTTTTCTTAATTAGGAACATGTGGACCATGAGTATCTGTTTAATGTGATGTTTGGGAAGAGTTTTTTTGACATGTGTGAAGCTGTTGTATGCTAGGGTGTCATGTATGGTCAAGGTGGGAGGGGGGCTCAGTAGGCCAGTCTGGGTGAGACGGGGCATTAGACAAGGATGCCCTCTATCTGGGCAGTTATACACATTAGCCATTGAGCCTTTTTTAGGACTGCTATGCAGGAGACTGCAGGGAGTGTGCTGGACAGGAATGGATGTGGTGACTGGCATAGCAGTGTCAGCATATGCAGATGATGTTTCTGTGATGGTCAGGGATGATCAGGATACAGGCACTAGAGACCAGTCTGAGACCAGTCTGGAGGTGGACGAGGGAGCTTCATAAGATAAGGTAAACTGGGGCAAGAGCAAAGCTCTGTTATGGGGGGATAGGGCTCTTCCTCTGCTTCCAAGGGGTTTGCAGTGGGGTTGTGAAGGGCTTAAAGTGTTGGGGGTGTACCTGTGCTCGGAGAAGTGGGTACGGAAGACTGGGAGGGGCTGTCACAGGCAGTGGTGTCAAGACTGGCCGGTGGAGGTGGCTCCTTTCCCAAGTGTCATATAGATAGAGGGTGCTGATAATTAACAACCTGGTAGCATCTTCCCTGTGGCATAAACTGGCTGTCCTCAACCCCCCCGCTGGTCTGCTTGCAGACCTGCAACGCAAGCTGGTGGACTTCTTCTGCTCGGGCCATCACTGGCTAAAGGTAGCAGTGTTGTACATGGCCGTTCACGAAGGAGGACAGGGCCTGGTGGAACTGGAGAGCAGGATGGCTGCTTTCGGGCTAAAGGCGGTGCAGAGACTGCTGTACCATGCTGATGTTGGCTGGAGGGAGCCAGCACGTGCGCTGCTGAGGAGAGCCGGCGGATTAGGGTTGGACCGGCAGCTGTTCCTCATGAAGCTGGAGAGGCTGAGTACAGCAGGTCTCTCAGATATTTGCAATGCTGAGGGCCTGGTAGCTGCTAAGGCCCATATGAGAAGGGGGTGTGGAGCCTGGGCTATGGGTGTGGGAGGAGCCTATCTTCCACAACCCAGCCATCCCTTTGAGATCGTTTCAGTCAGCCACCCTGCAGAGGCAACTAACGGCAGGGGGTTGGTTTACAAAGGCTGGGTGACCTGAGACTGCTGGGAGAGGAGGGGTGGAAAACCCCGAATGTCTTGGCACAACAAACAGGAATAACGTCTCTTATGCTGCTGGAGAGATTCCTGGAGGAGGTTCAGGAGGTACTGTCTGAGCCGGTTAGGGGGATGTTTGAGCGGCCAAAGGGAGCCACCAATGTTTCCGCTACTGCAGGTGACGGCAGAGACTGGAGACTGGCAAGGGGGTCTGGAGGACTTGTTAGATTTTAACACTCCGAGCCTGGGGGAGTTTGAGGATGTGGGAGGTAAAGCCCTCTACAACCTCTGCATTAAGGTTAGGAACATTAGGAGCCTAACAGGAGTGAAGGCACATCAGTGGCAGGGGGTATGTGGGGCGGAGAGTATGGTGAGTTTTAGATGGAGGGGGCTCTACAAACCCCCAGTACCAAGGAGGTCAGGGGACCTCCAGTGGAGGGTTCTACATGGAGCCCTGGCCACTAACAGCTGGTTGGCACGGGTTGAACCGGGAATCGTTCAGGGGTGTCTTTTCTGTAAAATGAATGAAACTGTGATTCATGTGTTTTCTGTGTGCACCAGGTTAATGCCTTTAATGTCTCTGTTGAAATGCCTGTGTGAGAGGTTGGGGATGGTTTTTACTGTTGGGATGTTCATAATAGGATCCAGGTATTAGAGTAAGGAGAAAGCCAAATGTGTTTTGTTGAACTTTGATTGCTCATGCACAGTTAGCTATTTGGCTAACAAGGAGGAACAGGGTCAAAGGTGGGGGGGATAACAGACTCTTTACTATTATTTAATGGGATGGTATCTGCACACCTCAGGTTTGATTTCTATAAAATGATAAAATGTGTGGAGATGTTTGAGGAGATATGGTGTGTTGTCTGTATAGCTGGGGAAGATGTTTTGGATATACAGTTGTAGGAGTGGGTATTGTGATGTTGGTTTGTATAATGTGGTAGATAGAAAGGTGAGTATGGTAAATGTATACAGTACAGGATATATTTTTGTTTTTTTATTTTTAAGGGGGGGGGGGTGAGTTTTAAATTAAATGAGATTGTTTAAGTAATGAAAGACAAAGTTTAAAAAGTCCTCTCTCTCTCTCACGCACACTCTCTTCTCCTCTCACACACTATTTTCCTCTCTCTCTCTCTCTCTCTCTCTCTCTCTCTCTCTCTCTCTCTTCCTCCCCCACTGTCTTTCACACACATTGCCTCTTACTTAGATCGTTATGTCTCAAAGAACCCCTGATTGGTTTATCTGTTGTACCCTCCTGTGGGGTTTGGTCTGCCTGATTACCACTAAGCCTCCTCTGCTCCTCTCGCTCTCTGTCTCTCTCCATCTCTCTCTTTCTCTCACTTTCTTTCTATCTCATTCTCCTTTACCTCGTCCTTGAGTGCATCGTAATGGTGGTGATGGGTGGTCTGTGGACACTATTATGTTGAAACAAACTCCCAAACAAACTACCCCTTCTCTTTCTTCCCCAGGGTTGAGGGCTAGAGAGAGATGGAGGGAGGATGGAAAGGACAGAAG